>NC_143581.1:99163675-99338692 GCF_048544385.1 Mastigoproctus giganteus
TTGTCCTGGAAGCAGCAGCTATATTAATACCATTTCACCTCTATTCACTGCAGTTTTGCTTGTGCTGCAGCTAGCTAACAATAAACATGCTTCTTGTGAAAAAAATTATTGTTCATAGACATAGTAAATTTTATCATAAACATAACTAAAAACTTTATATTTTTACTCAACTAAATTTTTTTCTGTTTTGGGTAGGAGGGCATGGGTCCCCTTTCGGTCATGGACCCCAGTCCACTGCATTGGCATAGTTATGCCACTGTTAATAACCATACAACCGGGGTCCAGAAAATTTACCGCCGCGTCAGTTTATTGCATTTTACCGTCTAGAAGCAATGTGATGTGTTTGGTCAAATTATAAAAAGTTTATTTTTTATTTAAGTTTCTGCCTTAAGCTATGATTAGCATATTTTTGGAATTCTATGAACTGTTAGGGAATAGTATTGAAATAAAAAAAAAAAAAAAAACATGTATGGAAATATGTAATTTAATAAGTAGATTATGTATTTTAATAGTTACATGTACCACAAAAATAGTCAAAATCCATTATTTGAACAATATAACAGTTGGTTAATTTTAAACTAAACTAATTATAACATCATATATGTCATAGTACACTGCAAAAATTCAAAATGAATGTTTATGCAATCTTCAGAATCAGTCATGTTGGGATAATTAATTACTAAGAAACTAATATTTACAACACAGTGTGTAAATTATTAATAAGAAATATGCGCTATATCTCTTAGATAATCAACAATATCACCCCGTTCATCATATGCACTAGCAAGCCTTTTAATTCATTCATCACAATCGCGATACTATTTTTTTTTTGTTGCCCATATCACTTCCACTTAAATATTGTTCAATGCGCATTTCGTTAATACTTTGTTCTTTTTTAATGCCATCGATAAATTTCCAAATGTTGGGATGATAAGCAGTGACTTGTTCCTCAAATCCTCTATGCCATCCTTCAACAGAATTATTCGTTCTTGGTAATCCTTCTAGAACAAGCTGGCACACGTTCCACATTTCATGGGAATACTTTGGTGGTCGACAAATGTCATCTGGTTGGGCGTCCAATTCATGTATCCTCAAAATAATCAACAACTTTTTGCGATTCTGGAGGAAAAACACCATTTTCACACAATTGTTCATAAAAGACTGTCACAATTGGAGTGGGCACAAATGCAATTGCTGCCAAAATTCGCATATTTAAAGTAAAATTAGCATCAGTTTCATAACGTTGTTTCAATCCATTATTCTGAATGGAACAAAAAATACATTGTGAAAAGTGGAAAAAACAACCCCGTTGCGAAGCGTCAGGAAAAACTCTTCTGCAAGCATTCATCATCGCCATCTCAAAATCTATAGTTATTAATTGCGGGAACATAGCCAGTTCCAATACTTTCAGCTGCTGTAGTAGAGATACATAAGTTTCCCTAGACTTGTTAGGCAATAATGCATAAACTAATGGAAGCGATATTTTGTTCTTGAATCCATGTATCGTATACAGCTGATAAAAAAGTAAGAGAACAGTTTTGAAAGCCCCATCGGCATACCAGTGTTCACTTCACGCTGACAACTGCAAATTTCTTTTTGTACTGAAAATTAACGTACAGTTGTCCTCTGGTCCAGAATCAAATTGTAGAAACAATTCTCCATTGTGTGATGTAAAAACTGTCTCTACGATGCGTTGGAAGAACTGGGCCATCAAAATTTCGATTTCTTATATTTCGGATTGTTCGTTTCATTGTATCTACACTTGGAAGCTTAGGGGCTGCTGCTTGGCTACAGATTCTTGAAACACTTGAAATAATACTATGAGGTGTATTATTTGTTGTTTCTGCATAAGTTCGAATGGTATCAAGAAGTTGTGCTGCCTCAACTCCTGCTGAGTCTCCACAATGATTGTGCTCCTTCCATGTTTTAACGATGGTGTTATTTACTGTAGTAATTCGAGCGGCACATTTGGTTTTTTGGTAATTTTGACACTTCCAATGAATTTTTGTTTCATTTTGCCTGTCTTTATGAAACAAATGCCCACTAAAGCGCAATTTTGGTTTTTCTTTTTCTGATTTCAAAAATTCCACTGATATGATGCGTTCACAAACTCAAAAGGATGAAAAATAAACTCAAAATAAGAAAATGTTTGCAATTGTAAGAGATTATAAGTAGCTCCCTAATCTGCACGCCCAACCCCAACTTCCCTAAAACATGCTACTTAAGTTAAAAAAATAAATTTATATAAATTATATGTATTGCCTGGCGATATTTGTAGGCTATAAATTGTTTATGCGATAAACTGACGCGGCAGTAAACTGCTGGCGGTGAATTGCGGGCGATAAACTTTCCTAGACTTAGTCGAGGAAAGTTTATCGCCGAAAGTTTAAGAAAATTTAAGTTTATAAACAATTTTAGCCTACAAATGATTGCTAGCATATTTTGAATGGTGTTGAATGCATTTTTATCACTTTTTTTTCATTTGTTTGTTTCTTTAAGAAGATTCTTAACATTGTACTTGCCATTTTAAATGTCATTTTTAGATACTATATGCTTGTGAAGTAGGTAGATAATGTCAAAGTGCTAATGGGAACTGAAATTGTAATTATGGAGAACAAAGAAGAGAAAGATGATAATAAGTTATTAGAAGTACAGCCATTCCCCAGCTTAAGTAATACTTGACGTACAGAGATGACTTTACGTAAATTTTTGCCAGCCGGTGCAAACTTCAAAAAAATCGTGGAAATGTATTTTGCATCCCGTAGGAATAAATGGAGTTATCATGAAAATATCATAATGCAAACCCGATAAAGCATTTTTTTTTTTTTTTTTTTGGTAATTCGTTCCAAGGCCTTGGAAGTTGAAATTTTCGCTATATAACTAAACTATTTATCTCTCTAAAAGGACATTTTTATAATTGAAATTGCACTACACTATCACCATTATCATATGTTCTGTTGTAAGAATCAATATTTTTTTTTTCCTTTGATTTTGACAGCTGGCGACAGAAGAAGGTGCTGAAATCATAGGACACACAGCATTAAGTACTTCTAATTACTTATTATCATCTTTCTCTTTGTTCTCTGTAATTACAATTTCAGTTCTGTTAGCACTTTGACATTATCTATCTGCTTTTGTACTCTCCACTTTTGGAGAGTACAAAATCATTATCCATTATGGTCATTGGGTTCTTTATACTTAAATTTAGCAGTGCCCCTGTCCATAAACCATTAATTAATTAATAATATTTTATACTGTTAAATTCTTATAAAATTTTTTATATATGTGTATGTTATTCAGAGGCTATCTTAAAGGTTTTCACAAGAGAAAGGAAGAAAGACGTAAAAAGGTACAAGAACAGTTAGAAAAACAGTTAAAGGACACAAAGAAGAAGATGAAGCAAAAGGTAGAGTTAAGTAATTGGATTCATTTACTTAATTTTTTGACCCTTTCCCCTTGTTCTGCCTTATTTCTTTTTTTTTTTTGTGGTGGGGTTAAACACATAAAATTAGTTAGTAGTAGAAAGGATGCATTCTGTGCTGATGTCACTGTTATCAGTGAGGCAGATTTTAACAATAAAAATTAAATGCTTCAGATGCTTCTCTCCACTCGATGTCTCATAGACGTACTGTTTCTGCTGCATGCCTCTTCTACAGATACTTCCATGGGCACTGTTCTTCTGAATTGGCTTCTATAATTCCCACTCCCTCTTTCAAAACAGTCCGAACATGTGCCGCCACCAGCCAGCATCCATTTACTGTCCAACTTCAAACTCATTTGGTTCAAGGGTACAAGCAGTGCAGATGAAGAATTTTGAGTTGGGTTCTTGGGAAAGGATAAGTTTAATGTGAAATTTTGCCATTTTGACCTAATCAATAAATAGTTTAATAGTCTCAGTCATGTTCGTTAGCTTATTTTTAAATTTAGATAGGGATTTTGTAAGTTACGACTTAAATGTTCATAGAACCTTTTGTATTAGTGATTTTGCACGAATATCGTAGCATGAAACTAGTAGGGTAGTGCATGGTAGTTGAATTGTAGGGTTTTAATTGATTTAAATAGTAGCTCAGAGGTTCAAATCATGTAGGTTGGCATCTTTTTTTTTGTTTTTTGATCACAAATTTTACTTTTAGTAAGGCTATATCTAATTTAAAACTCTGCAAATGTAGTAGTAGTGGCAAATGATGCAAGAAAGCAAGCTTATATATAAACAGTCAAAAAAAAATAAATAAATGAAATAACCACTACACACATCTCCCATCCATACCCTCCCACAATTTGTCTCCTCCTTCCTTGAATTGATTCAAATCAACCACCTGCTGTCCGAAGGCAAACTTCCACACGTCTGTCCCAAAACCAACCTCCTTCAACTTAAATTTATACCCCCTTCATGTGTGTTTCCCAGCATGAGGAAGAATGCCATTCACATTCAGCTTATTCAAGACCTTAAACATGTCAATCAGCCTTGCAGGTGTCTGCACTCCAGAAGCAGCAATTGCAGAACTAAAGCATTTCTAGCTAACAGCACCTGTTTGTTATTTTTCACTTCACTAATCTGGTTGCCCTTCTCTGCACCCATTCTGCAGATCTACATCCTTCATAGACTGAGGCCCCCAGACCTGTATATGATACTCAACATGTGGCCTAAGCATGGCCTTATACGAAGGGATAATCACCTCCTTATCCCTGATGGAAAAGTTTCCGTATACCATTGACAAAACCTCATGAGTTGTTCTGATGCAGCATGTCTGCACTGCTCAGAGAATTTCATATCTGCCTGCACAATTACCCTTAGGTCTTTCATTTTCTAATACCCTGAGTGTAGTAATACATAGTTGATAAGTTACTGTGGGATTACTGCTACCCATATGCAGTACCCTGTATTTGTTGATGTTAAACTTCTCAGCCCATTGACCCTATGTTCCTAGATCTGGTTGCAGTAGCTCACCCTGATTACTATTGTTAACCACCCTGCCAACCTTTGCATCATCTGTAAACTTAGACATTAAGCTTGATATACCTTCATCAATAGCATTAATAAATATTGAAATCAACAATGGGCACAGCAGTGAACCCTGGGGGACTCCACTGATAACATTAGTCCATGAAATGCAGTGCCTATTGATAACTACACTGTCTTCTTCCACTTAACCATCCCTTTATCCATAGCAGTAACTTGCCTTAATGTTACATTGCTGCAGTTTATGCAGCTGTTTTTTATGTGCAACAATATCAAAAGTCTTCCTGAAATCAAAATATATAATATCAAAATGATTTTTTGCATCTGGTTCCTTGCTCACTGCATCATCTAACCTATCAGATTGGTTAGACAAGGCTGCTCCTTAACAAATCCATGCTGTGACTGCAGTATAGTTTATGGTCTCGCATTACTTCTTTAACCAGTGACTATTATTTTCACTGCAACAGATGTTAAACTAACAGGTCTGTAATTACTTATGTCACTTTTTGATCACCTTTATGAATTGGGTTTATATTTGCACATTTCCAGTCCATTGAATCCAGGGATGCTGTCATAATTATGGCTAAGGGTTTGCTTCCCTCCTTTGCTGCCTCTCTTAATATAATTGGATAGCTCCCATCCATCCATCCATCCATCCATCCATCCATCCCATGTGCCTAAAATTTACATTCAGTTTCAGCAATTCCTCTTCCAGTTACCACAAAATAATTTATCTCCCCATTGGAGTTTACTATACTTTTGGCTTTTCCTGCCCTCAAGAATTCCTCGTGTGAATGTAGATACAAAATACTGTTATTCAATTTGTCAGCAGCCTGAGCAGGGTTAGAAACAGTTAATCCATTGACATCAGATGACCCAATGTGATTCAATCTCTTCTTTCTACTGCTAATATAAGCATGGAAGCTTTTGCTGCTTTTTTTCTTTAATTTTTTGCCATTGACTTCTCGTAATCTACCTTAGCTTGCCTAACCTTTATGACTTGATTAAAGACTAATTTAAAAGCTACCATAGGTTTTTGAAACGCCTGATAATTTTATGCATCCTGTGCACTTTTCTTCCCTACCATGTGTCTCAGTAGTTCATCTGACATCCATTTAGGCCTAAACTTTGAACAGTATTTCTTCGTTGGTATGAAAAGCTTAGTAGCTTCTAGGATCACTTCCTTGAATGCTTCCCATTTAGAATTTGCTGTTAGAAACATCAGTTGGTCCCACTGTATTAGACCACTGTGCTCACTGCCACCCAGTGGGTCTGTTACCTGCAGATTCTTAGTGCATGTAGAATCATTGCCGAAAACCAGATCAAGAGTGTTACTTGCGATTGTTGCCCCCTCTAACATGCCGTTGTAGAAAGCAGTCATCCAAGAAGTCAACAAAAGTCTTGCTAATCTGTGAGTGATTAACCCACAAATTCCAATCAACATCCAGAAAGTTCAAAATCTCCCATTATGAGACATTCTGATTTACTAGCCTACTCTATTTCTCTGTATAGCTGTTTGTTATACTCCTCACAGCATTAGGCCTATAACACACACCTACTCAATTTTGTTTTCCCACTGCTTATATTATATCTAACTGACTAATGTTGACCTGGTTGCCTGTGTTGATTGGATGGCACTGCCTTTGATTTAATATGCTTCTTAACTTAGAGCATAACCTCTCCACCCCCTCGTATCCTGTTTGTCCTTCCTGCATAACCTTGTACTTCCCATATTCAGAATCAGTTATATCTGAGTGACACCACATGTCTGCTATTCCTACAATGCTGCATTGTATGACTTCAAATTCATCAAGTTTATTTACAATGCTAATGGCATTCATCAAATTTATTTACAATGTTTAGTTTGCATGAAAGTATACATGCACATGTTTTTAGTAACCCTTATGCAGCCAGTGTATTCACTTGTTCCATAATGGCCATAGTAGGGCCAGAAATCCACGAATACCTTGCTTTCTAGGCTGCTGCATTTTCCAATAGAAGCAGTGCAAGAACCATCTTCGCCTCTGCCTGCGGTTCTGGTTAATCTATTAATCTGTGTATCCCCCCTCCCCCAAGCTAGCAGTTTTCCAACCCACCTAACATTGCCTCTATAGCATCACTTTTTTTTTTTTTTTTTCATTTATTGAGTCAAGCGGCCTCTAGCCAAAAAAAAAAAAAAAAAACTGGCAAATCCGCCATACATATAGTGTAGTATACAATTATTAACAATACAAATTTCATATTCACATTACAAATCAACTGTACTGTACTGTGCAATGGTCATTCCCCTCAGCTACAGCACAACAACCTGGCAAGTAGGCTACAACAGAAACCAATGAAGAGACACTGTCCACATATGAGCACAAGCATCACATCCTAGAGACTGATCATCACAATGAGCTGGACAGGGAGGCTACAACAGAAACCGATGAAGAGACACTTTCACAGTGAGTGAACACAAGCATCACATCCTAGAGGTTGATCATCGCCAGTATTCTCCAAATGATAGAGTTCAACGAACAGCCGTCTACCAGCAGCCAGAGAGCTCAGCAGAAGTTACTCATATTAACCAGCAAAACCAAGCTGGAAGAAGGTGTTATTGCAGGATCAAATCCAAGAGAAGCAACTAAGGCTTCTTGCCAACTGCGTTGGCAGGAGCAGAAGTGGACACCCACCCATTAAGGAAAGAGTACCAACATCCTGTCCACCTCTGCAAAGAATTTTCTCTGTTCCTATATAAAAAATAACATGCTGTTCCATGTAAAGAAGAGGGTACATTCCACCAATTCATCCATTATTCAATCTTAACTCTTCCAATTGCAAAAGTATATTCCTTCTCACGAAAACTGAATTTGCAAAATTTTTAAAGGCAATAAAATTTTCCCTTGTTTTAATAAGTAATGGCTCAATTCCATCCACCAGACGAGTTTATCAACATTATTCAGTAAATCCAAATGCAAATCAGCATATTTCAAACAATTAAACACATATTCCTATGTTTCCAGATCATCACCACACGTAGTTGCAGCTTGCTACGATTCCAAGACTATTCAGTTGATCAAAAAATGATCTGTGACCTGTTAGTAAGAATATACAATGTAGATTTGGTACTAACCAGATTGCTTTAATATAATTCACACCATTAACATAAAGGAAAAATTTGAATGTTATTCTGCCCTTTTCTGAACAATTCCATCTGTTTTGCCATTTTTGTAAAAGGAGCTCCCAAATCCTCTTTTTTTTTTTTTTTTGTTTCTCAAGTCATTTAAAGTGTTATTTTCGATGTCCAGCAACTTGGATTTTATACCTCTTCTCAAATGAAAGGATAGGCTTCTAAACACTAACTGCAAATCAAGCAGCATTTTGCCAACCAACACTCGCAAAGCTTCTGTGGCCAAAATCGTTATGGCCTGCAGAACAGGCCACAACGATTTAGAGTAACATAACTCGATGTATAGAATAGAGCTTTCTGCTGTTGCTTACTTTGATTGCATAGCCAACCCAGATTGATGCACCATACGTAACAATTGGCAGAAAAATGCAATCATAAATCAAATGGAGTGCTTTCCCCTTCCACGCACGTTATTCTTGAGATTATTGCAATAAATTTTTTCACTTTCTCTGATATATAATTAATATGCGGGATAATGTTCAAGCCACTAGCAATACATATTACCAAGTATTTAATCATTAACACCTGCCGTAAGGAAATAATACCATTCAATCTTACAAGGGGAGGTCTGCTAAGAGCCAATTTACCCTTCAACATCATGATTTTAGTTTTGGATATAGAGATTGTCAGCCTATGTAAATTACACCATTTGCATAATTTTTTTTCAATATGCAATCAGACCTCATTTCAAGCTCCATCTGGTGTTTCCGTGCACAAGTATTACCATATCATCTGCATAAGCTATTGTGTGTGAGTGGTCAAATTCTCTTTTGAGCCAGTCTTCTAAAACCAAGTTCCACCTTAAAGGACCAAAGACAAATCCCTGTGGGCAGCCTTGAGTGAGTTACACAATGCGTAATTTATCCAAAATTCAACTTAACTGTTACTGTGTGATCCATAAAGTAATCCTTAATTATAGAGAAAAGATTAAAAGAACATTTAGCCATGTGCACTGTACACTGTCCCAACTAATAGAATCAAAGGCACCTGCAAAGTATAAAAATTCCCAAGGTATATTTATAATTCGGTTCCTGAACATTGCGAACTAAAGAGTGAAATGCATTCACAGTACCTACACTAGGAATGAAACGATATTGTTTGTTAGAAATGCCAATATTACTGCTTTGGTAGATAGCAATCCGCATGGCTAAAAGCTTCTCATAAACTTTGCCAAGATCAGGAAGCAATGCAATAGATCTATATGAAGCAGGTGAACTGGTTGCCTTGGTTGGAGATTTTAGGAAAATCTTGAGCAGTGTATCCTTCCAAGGAGACGGAAATACACCATCTCTTAGACAGTTATTAAAAACTTGTAACAATTCATTTGAATAAAGATTAGATAACTTTCTGGTTACCTCTCCCTACAGTAGGTCCATGCCCGGACATTTTGTTATTTTTAATGGACTTAACAACGGTGAGAAGTTCGGTTAACAACCGAACAACAGTTTATGGGTAAAGCGTAATTCTTCAATGTCGTTGTTATTGTAGGACTCATTCAATGCCTGCATATGACGATGTTCTAGATTAACACGAGTTATCAGCCATGTTATCATTACCTATAAGGTGATCTAAGATTGCACTCATGGAATGTTCCCAACTACATGTCTCAACGGTGCCCTTGCCAATAGAATATATAACGTCAGCAGCTGCTCTGAATTTGCCAGTGCAAATTTTATAAATCAATCCCCAAGGGTCATTATTTCCTGCTATTTTCACAAATGTTTTCCAGCAGTCATATTTCTGTTTAGCAATAGCATGGACATACTTATTATGAAGACTTTGATAGTCTTTCTTTAATCGAATAACTTCCAAGACATTTTCCCTACATTTGCTCTTCTGGAATTGCTTCCTAGCCTTATTAACCTGTTTTTTCAATAGAATAAGCTGAGGTTTCCACTACTTAACTAGTCTGTTTTATCTGTTTCCATTTCATAGCAGCTACACACGCATCATAGATAAGTTTTTGCAAAAACCCCAGAGAGTTCTCACCTGTCATGTTAAATAACTCAGAGATCACAATCATGGTCTGCTGAAGACTTATGTCAGAGTTATCCCAGTTTGCATGCTTAACAGAAAAGCGGCGTAATTGATTCAAGCCAACATTGTTTTTCCTATGTGTATTGATTTCACAGAATATTGCACAATGATCATTCAATACCCAATCAGATTTGACTTTCTATCCACAGACAAATCTAGTGCCAATTGAGTTTGTAAGAGTTACGTCTATGTTTGATTCACCATTTACTGTCCAAAAGGTGGACTCCTCCCCGGGTTGATTGTGAACCATAAGTTTCTACTCCTCTATCATATCATCTAAAGCCTTCCCTCTATCATCAGTAGTGCCACTGAACCAAAGTGAACTCTTGGCATTAGAATCAATTGCAAACAATATAGGCAAATCTCCTAGCTTATCAAGAACGCTACCTATATAAACTAAATATGGCCGAATGTCAGAGTTGTAATAAATTGAAAATATATTGATACAAATGCCAACAGTAGACTGAATGTTAACACAAACCGCATGACTGCTACATAAGGATTCAATTTTGGTTAATACTAAATCAGAATTAAAAACAATTATTGCAGCTCTCACTTCTGGACAAGGATTATATATGACCCTACAGGAAAGGGGATAACCAACTATCTTATCATTCAGTAATAAGGTTCTTGGATGCAAGCAACATCAATATTTACTCATTGACATAAATTTTTATTTCATCCGCAACAGATCGAGAATGCTGCACATTCAGCTGCATTATTTTTAAACCTTTAAATGAACTTATATTGTGAGTGTCCTGATTTGGGTTACAGTAATTCAGACTATTGGCCATAGTTATGAAAGGAATCTGCCGTACGCAGTTTAATTAGTTAAGTGATCTTTGATATTCTGGACTCTGTCACGAACAGAATGGTCTCCCATATGATTTCTAGCAGTACAGTTCAAACCCGCAGCTTCTTTGTTAATGTCTTTGCAATTTTTATATGTATGGCCTTTCCCAGCGCAATGGCTGCATATAGGATCTCGTCGTCTACATGTTTTGGTAATATACAGTCACAAGATAGAAATCGTTTAACCTGTATGACATCAGTCCAACAAAACAAGTGCTGCTGTTGCATTAGAAACATTCTAATTCTTTGTGAAACCTCGAAAATCCAGTTATTCCCAGTCACTCCCATTTCTACTTATGAAGTGAACATTGACCTCAGCAACCATCTCCGCTTTCATCAATCCCAAATGCAAAAGTTTTTTTCTCATACATGTCACATAGAAGATCATCCTTGTGAACTTCCTTACTAACACCATACACAATTAGCTTCATTCCAGGTCTTTTGGGAAATCCAAAAGCTAATCCAAGCCGTGTCAATTTTTGCACTTTTTTATTTCTTCTATGTCTTTTAGTTTGCATCTCTAAAACAATGCCATGATCAACTACTTTTTTTTACCTTCCGTATCCTGACCCCTCTCAACGAGTTTCTCATTTCCTTATCCACAGCAATTCAGACATCTTCACTACTTTTAAGTACAGAGTCTCCATTAGCTTGATACTATAATTTTTAGTGTTTTCCACCAACCATGGAATAAAACGAAAGACGAAAAACCCAAATTTTTTAAAATATTTAATATTTACAATAAATGATTTACAAACAAAATATTACTGATAGTAATTTTTAAATAAAATAAAACAACTGTGATATACAGGATAATAATAAAATGCCGAATTTAAAATGCAATAAAATATACTGGGTTAAAAGCTTCAGTTAGTATTTTAGCGCTTTTAACCCAGTATATTTTATTGCATTTTAAATTCGGCATTTTATTATTATCCTGTATATCACAGTTGTTTTGTTTTATTTTATTTTAAAATTACTATCAGTAATATTTTGTTTGTAAATCATTTATTGTAAATATTAAATATTTTAAAAAATTTGGGTTTTTCGTCTTTCGTTTTATTCCATGGTTGGTGGAAAACACTAAATTATAGTATGAGTATACCCAACCCCAGAGGCCTATTTGAAGATCCATTAGCTTGAATTAATAAAACATGCCCATCATCATATGATCTGGTCACTTCATTGTCTGTGAGTTCGAGGAACTCACTTTCAGGCCAACATCCTTTGCAACAGAAGTTATGTCACTCTTAACTTCATCACTATAAAGTTTCACATTTTTTCAGTTATCCATATCTTGCCTATAATTTTGAGCGGATTTGTGCATACATTGTATCTGTTCCTTAAATTTCTCATTCTGTGTTCCAAAACCATGGCTTCAAGAAGATGCAATCAGAGGGATACTTCAAGAAGTATCCCTCTGATTGAACTCAGATTGATACCACTCTCCTTGGCAAAATTTCTTTTTAACACGATGACAAGGTACAGTAAACCCCGCTATTTGCGGGGGTTACGTTCCTGAGAAATGATGCGAATACTGAGTTATGGCTCCCATAGTAATAAAGGGGTTCCGTTCCAAAGTATGAAATATATAAGAAAAACTAGACTAAAATTTTGACTATGTATGTATTATATGTACCTTCATAATATGACTATGTACATAGACAGTACATAGTGAAATGCAAGCATATGGCATCGAAATGAAAATAAGAAACAATTTAATATTAAATGTAATATTTATTAGAAATTTTAAACAAATCTTTCAAAACTTTGCTAGCTAAAAAACTTATCCTGCCAATGCTATCACCAGTTTCGCTAAAGTGTTGATAAAGGAGTTTTGACTTTTCGCGAATGATGAGTGAACTTAACGGAATTTTATTTTGAGTTTGGTCTTCTATCCACAGATTTAAAGCTTTTCCATTTTTTTCTAATTTAACATCACGAGTTACAGAGCAAATTTTTGAAGCAATTAGCGCGTTTTCACAGACACTATGGTGGATTTTTCCTTCCAATTTCTTGATTGATCGTACCGTTGACTCATTGATTTTATGTTTTGCCACTAAGGAGACACTTTCACTGTTAGAAATTTTGTCTAATAACTGAATTTTATTCGCTAATGTCATCACCTTTGATATTTTCACATTCCCTTGTTATTCGTAGCCATATTTTTGAACGGGTTAGAAAGAACTTTAACGGTAGATTTATCACTTTTGTAAGCATATCAATTTATAAATTGATAAATTTATTCAGTTTATAAGCATATAAATTAAAAACAAACGACGAAACCTTCCATGGCAAGCACATAACACATACCAAACGAGGATTAACGAGAAACATCCACGCTCGAGATTGTCACTCCTCTCACCCCCCCCCCCCCATCCACTGATCGCTGTTTTTACCGGGAAAGATAATTTTAGCCACGCCCTTGATTTTTTTATGGCGGAAAATGTTCACGGCACTTTAAAATTCACATTTTTTAAGGTTTCATTTTATAAATCAGTGACCGCAAATAGTGGGGGTTTACTGTACTTGTTTCAGTGTTGTTCTCTATCTCAATTTTAACTGAAGAATTTTCATTTTTCTCAGCCAAATCCATATCATTATGAACATTTTACTTAATTTTATGTAATTCCTTATCCCAATCATTTTTAGGTGCATTGATCTTGATTTTCCTCTTATTATTTCATCTTAAAACGGGAGACCTAGTGCACCAGAACACAATGATCCAACTGAACTTTCTTCCCCACTGTAGCACAACCGCCTTTGATGACGTGTTTTGATGGAATATTCAGGAGATCTATGTGGTATAAGGTATAAGGTATGTTCGTGTCAGACGGCACCTGGGATTTCTCCCATCTCCGTGTGTGTTTCACTGTATCGAGGACAGTACACTGTCAAGCCAGAGACTTGAAAGTGTGTGGGTCGTGTCTGTGCAGTGTGATATGTTGTGCCCATTGTTTATCCGGCTAATTGGCCGCCAGGCCCCTAGTGGGGCCCGACGTTGCCCATACCCTGCCACGTGGAGGCTAGCCGGGTGTATCCAGTATCACAACAATTTGCTCTGGCAGGTCCTGCCACCTAGTTTCCTGGGATTTCAGTGGCTAGGGCCTATTTAAAAAAAATAAATAAATAAAAAAAATAAAAAAAAAACTTATGCATTTGATATTAATGCTTAATGGGATTGCTGTTAGGAAATCGCTGGTTAGGGTTGAACACTAAAGAGATGTGTTAAAGGCCAAATAGGTCGGGCAAAATTTTGATGTTATTAAATTTAGACATGTAACGCTAGATAAAAGCTGATAGTGTTAGATATCTTAGAGATTTGCACAAAACCGGTAGAATTTAGACGTTGGTTATAATTTGGCGGCATCGTTAAGGGATGTACTAGGTCGATTTAGTGAGATAGAGAGAGAGAGGGGGGGGAGATTGAAGACTGGGGAGGAAACAGATAGAAGAATAGGGACGGATAGAGTAGGCATCCCCAAAGAGGTCAGTGGAGACGAGCCCCACCAGGCGAAATATGGGGGGTAGGCATGGAGGAGAGGAGACAGAGATCCGTCTCCTCCATTCCCTGCCTGGGGATGGGGTTTTAAAGGGAACCAGGTTAGAGTACCCAGTTCGGATCGCCAATGGCGTGTTGGCAGCAAAGCCGCAGAATGTCTTCGTCGGTGTCATGTCCAAGGAGTGTCGAATCCGGTATGAAGGTCCAGCTGCCCATCCCGCTCTGGGGGTGGGATATGTTAGCTGGCAGTGGGGAACCTACCAGGTGAAGGGGGGGACACACACACATTTACTTCATTCGTAATGTGCATTCTCACTCTACTTGCATTCTTTTTTTTTTTTTATACTTTTTCCTTATTTTATAATTTTTTATTTTTTTATTTTTATACTTTTTTTCTTATTTTATAATTTTTTTTTTAAATTTTTTATTTTTTTTTTTATACTTTTTTCTTATTTTATAATTTTTTTTTATATATATATATATATATATATATATTTATTTATTTATTTATATTTTTTTTTTTTTTTTTTTATTATTTCACTCAACTCATTCATCTTTTTCTCACACACCAGGAGGGGATGCAATGATGGGTAGCGTAAATTTAAATACTAATTATTAACTTAGCATTTGTGGTTTGTGTTCTTTTCTCTCACGCTTGCACTTTTATTCATTCTTCTAGCTCTCATCTCATTTATTCGACTCTTTCTTTCTGCACTGCACTCTCTGGGCACCGCAACTTACTGTTATTCTTCAGTTGTGGTGCAGGCCTAGCTGCAAGGTTTTTTTTTTTGCAGGCCAGGGAAGAATGCAGTGATAGTGTTTATGTGGTTTGTAAATGTTTGTTGGTACAATATATATAAAGTAATGTAAGTTATTTTTAACTTTGTATTCTTTTGGCCAATTACATTTGCTCTTCTGCTCATTCCCATTCACTTTCTCTGCATGCATTCCCATCCCCCTCCCCTACACTGGTTTGGGGCCCCAGGTTCCTACACATGGCATGGTAGTCATGGGGAGTTTTGTTATGTCAAGTTTCTGTCAGGGTGCAGAATACTGCTACCCTAACAGTTTTTAAGTCATCATCTGGGCGTGGTGGGAAACTTGGGCAATTTTACTATTGATTATTGTTTAATTGCTGGGGGGCTGAATTGCCATTCTTTGCATTGCTCTGCGCATTTCGAAAACTTTTTGTGTGAAAGATGTAAAAGCTTTATAATTTTGCTCTTCTATGATGAAGAGATGTTCTTCTCCCCTGGGAAGGGGACCAATCTGTGCTATTAGCTCTGTTCTGGGGATGTCATATATTATACATTCATAGAGAATGTGTGCCCAGTCTTCACTTTCGCCATAGGTGCAGTTTGGGTCATCGGTCAGGCCTAAGGAGGTTAGTTTCGCCTTTAGGGAGCCGTGCCCTGTCAATATAAATGATGTAAAAAGTCCAGGGGCATACCACTTAGGTGGCTTTGGGCTGACCATTGACACCAGTGGCAGAAACCGTTTGGTGACCAGACCTCTGGTTTCCTGCTCCCACTTTGTTTGCCATAGCTCGTGGAGCTTTGTGGCTATTCTTTTTCTTTCATCATTGAAGGTATTGGTTGTATCAAGGGCTATCCCCAGAAATTCTGTGGGTATGCCCTTTTTAAATCTATAATATAAGCCTCTTTTGGCTACTTCCAGGTAAAGTGGGAGAGTTCCGGCCAGCAACTGTAGTGCAGGTGTGCTTACTGTGCGACATGCTCTGGTAATAGTGAGTAGTATTGTCCTTTGTATCGATTCTAATTTATTCCTATTTCTTACTATGGCCGAGCGGATGAACCACGCACCGGCTCCATAGGTGATAACAGGTAGGAACATTGCACGGTATATGATTGCCAAGGTCTTTCTTTTGAGTCCCCAGTCTGCTCGACTGATCCTGGCAATCATACCTGCATAATTTCGCACTTTCTTCGCCAAGTAGATCAAATGGGGGTAAAAAGTTAATTTTGAATCAAAGACCACTCCTATCTATGTGGTGTCAAAGGTGCAATGTCCTTATCATCCCTATCTCTAAATAGGCCTACAAGGCTGGGACAATTCATGTTGATGATTAAACTTCACACCAGCCGGTAGATAAATAAATTTTCAATACTGTAACTAAAAACACTTTATTTACAATAAAATAAATAACACTGATAAAATACACTAAAAACCTTTTTATCGCTTTTAATTTCTAGGTTTTTAGTATATTTTATCAGTGTTATTTATTTTATTGTAAATAGTGTTTTTAGTTACAGTATTGAAAATTTATTTATCTACTGGCTGGTGTGAAGTTTAATCATCAACACTTTCATCCCTATTATCCTTGCTATCCAATTCTGTTAACATGGTAGCTTTACCCGAGAGAGCCTCCTCTCATTCCAACATCATCTCATCTACACCTCCAGAGATAGGCCTCAGAAGATTTTTTGTTTTGACTCAATGACAATTTACCTTGATATATACTTGGATCCTGAAATTCTAGCTTATGTGAAGAATTCCAGTTCTTCCTTAATTTATGTTTGAAATTTGCAGACTTAGTGGTCTCTGTAGCAACAGTGAGATCAGATGCTAAGGAGCACCACTTTCAAGATTCTTAGAACCTGCAACTTCTTTCAATTCAATGCCAAAATTTTTTTCACATGTGAGATCAACCCCTTATGTATCTGACTCAATTTGATAAATATATATATATTTTTATTATGAGAGGACACTAATAACCGTATAGGGGGCACTACCAGCCTTCTTTCTTCGGTAACAATGGCTGTATAGACCTTTACTGTTTAAATCTAAAATTCTTTAAAATTATATATCTTTTCCACTAAGAAGATAATTTGTTCCAAACATAGATGAAACTAATCAGCCAGATATACCCTTCCATCCCTTCATCTGAAGGGGTGGAAGGGTATATCTAGAGTCTCCTTCATCCATATCTTGCAGATTTTAAAAAGTAGCTCTTCAAATTTTGAAGTACCAGCACTTTGCTAAAGCATAATCAGCTTGAACTGACAGAACAGAGAATGCTCTAACTGCCAAAACAGACTTATTGTAAATCTAGCTTTCTTTGATTAGAAATCGTCAAGCCTAGTAGACCTTATCAGAATATATCCGTGTATCACAAGAGTATTTAAAGTAATCACTTTGAAACCATATTTATAAACACTTTCAACAAGAGTACATATAATAGCAACTATCACAGCTAACTGCCATTGTTGTGGTTCCCCACCAAGATACACAGTATTATCAGGACAAATATTCTTGTATCCCTTCTATTGAAGTGTATCCCAGCCCTGTTAAAACAGTCTCTCCTTTTAACAAGCACAGACCTAGCTGAGAAAAATTCTACCCTCATGAGCCATCTCTTCAGGGTGCCAAATTAATTGATAAGGCCCTCAACATGTACTCCCTCCTATCATGTGTGGGCATAATTGCAGACATGTTCAAATTCAGTCCTAACTCATGGCTTTTCCCCAATATTGCTCTGTACTTGTTAAGTAATTCCCTCTTATCTCCTACTCTTAATGTCATTATTACCAGTCTGCAACAGTATCACCTTTTTTGCCCTTAAAAGTCTATATCTGCTCTACAGTGTTATCTACTTTTGCCCCTGGAACACACATATTCCGGTCCTATTTCACCTATTCTTATTGCACAATGTATTTCCTGTTTTTCTGACAATAATCACTTCCTGCGGGAACAGCACATTCTGCCTTGCACATTACTACTATGATGTCTGATGCACAAGTGTTAGCTCTCGTCTTGAATTGGACATATTTATTTACTTTTTTTTTTTTTTTTTTGCTTTTTTTCTCGAACCTCTTTTGGAAATGTTTTCCTATTACTTCTGATTGTCCCAGTACAATGGGTTTGTCTGTCAGCGAGACACTTAGCGAGTTCATAGCTATTGTAATAATTGTCCATAAATATGCTATGCCTGACATCTAACATCCCATCAAGTAAGTTCTTGACGACTTTTTGTGCATGTCCTTTTCCACCAGAATCATCCAACATACCGGTATATAATATATTTGAAATTTGATAACCATGCCAGTAGCTTTTGTGATCATATATAACTTGATGCCGTATTTATGGCATTTGTTTTGAATGTACTGTCGAAAAACAAGCCTTCCACGCCACAATATCATAGACTCATCTAAGCTAATCTCGCATCCTGGATAATATATTTCCGACATTTGTGCATCGAACAGATTCACTATTTTTCGAATTTTATATAGGCGATCCCGTGGACATACCTCTTTCTTTTCTGGATTTTTTGCAAAATGCAAGGCCTGCAGTAATAATAAGAAACGATTCCTGCTCATGTTATCTGCGAACACGTAATCCGAACAGCTTATCTGTTTTCCAATAATCTTTTATGCGGTTCAGTCGAATGGTTCCCATATGTAAAATCAATCCAAAAAATACCAGCATTTCATCTCTAGTGGTGTCCTTCCATGCATTTATTCGAGAATGTTCTTTATTTTCTCGGGCAAGAAGTATTTCACGAGCATAAACATATGTTTGTGTAATTATTTCATCCAAGATGTTGTCAGTCAATAAATGACGAAAGTAATCTATAGGATTATCACCTGACATGGGTTGCAGCAAAGACTCGGATTTTGTGAAACGAAACTGTTTCATCGATGTTATGTCATTTTCCCACATGACGTTTTCCAACTCACCGGAATCCTGCTGTGGAAGGTGTAGCCTCTTCCACAATATTTTCTTCATCTACACTTTCTGAATCCAAAGCATCCTTTGGACCGTTAAAATCTTCGTCATTGTTGTAACCGACGTCACTGGGATATACGTCAGATAACTCTTCCAACATTTTTGCAATTTCTTCATCTGTAAGGGATTTTTTTATATTGCACTTTCCTTCTTTTTGGGCGTGACTGTCCTGCTAAACTATCATCTGCACAACATATATTACAAGGCTTTTCCGCACGTCACGTAACAATGTTCAACACCACATACAACTACATATAGTTTACACCCTTTACTTGACGCCGAAACAACTATACCCAGCAGAAACACAATGCCAACTGAAGTTGACAACTTCATACTAAAGTCTAACGAATCCCTTGCATGATTGGCTACTTGGTAATGATGCCAAATCCTGTGCCTGCACGTGAGCGGCTCTTCAATACTGCTGCGACATCACGTGCTGGTGCATGATCAACAGTGAATGTGTTAAGCTATCCTCCATTTCCACAACATCAGGTGGAAGTTTGTTCCAGCAATCAACCTCCCATAGGCTAAAAGCAATCCTCCATTTCCACAACATCAGGTGGAAGTTTGTTCCAGCAATCAACCTCCCATTGGCTAAAAGCAAACTTCCATATCAATTCTACAACCATCCTGCCTCAATTTGAATTTATATGCCCTTGTGTGCATAGTCTGAGGAAGAGGAAGAATCCCATCAGCATTGAGCTTGCCCAATCCATAAAAATCCTTAAACAGCTCAATCAGATTGCCTGACAGGTGTTTAGTCTGAAGATGCTGTAATTTGCAGAACTGAAGCTCTTTCTTGGTAAGAGCACCCCTTATTTCCCACACTAATCTCATTGCCCTTCTCTATATTCACTCCAACATCTCTGCATCCTTCCTAAATTAACCCCAGGGGTTCACATCTGGTGCGTATGGGCTTTGCACACCCAGGGTCCTGAGCTGGATATATTATCATTCTTATTTTTCTTGATGATTTCCCCCACCTCTCTCTCTCTCTCTCTCTCTCTCTCTCTCTCTCTCTCTCTCTCTCTCTCTCTCTCTCTCTCTCTCTCTCTCTCGGGATAAATTCAGAATTTTTTTTTTTTTGGCTGGTGCAGCATATGCCTCAGGCTTCCTTGCACCATGTGGCTAATAATAAAAATAATAAATAGTCTCCAGACCTGAATGCACTACTCAAGATGTGGCCTCACTATTGCCTTAAATAATGGGATTGTCACCTCTCTGCTGACAAAATTCCTGTATGTCATTGATTAAACCCCATGTGTTGTCCTGGCAGCCTTTCTGCACTGCTCAGAGAATTTTATATCTGCTGCACAATTACTCCATGTCTTTCTTTTCCACTAACCTGAGTACATTACTCTGGGATTTCTGCAGTGGTGTGCTGGTAAATTTTTAACAACCCCCGCCATCTTTGGAAACCATGCAGTGGTTTCTCCCTTGTGAGAATTACAACTCCCTGAAAGTATAAATGAATTCCGTTACAGTACATATCAGCAAACATCTGCTTAAATTTACCTGGGTTGCTTCTTAGGGTAATGACTTTATCAGGTTTGTGACAATTCTAGAAATGCAAAATCTTTGACAGACATTGAACATGGCAATGCCATTATCTTAAGAAGTGGCCCAGGCAAAATTACGTGGATGTTTATTCCTGTAAAATTGCTATTGGAGATAATCCCTTCACAGGCTACCGCATAAAGAAGGGGGCAGGGGAAAGGAACCAAAAAGGGTGGCAAAATAAACGTGCCTGGGCTGAATTTTCCGTCTCACCCTCTTATCGCCCAAATGCTGCTAGCCATTGTGGACTGAAGTATGTGTCGCTCTACATGTAGCCATTGTTGGTTTAATTGACAACCAGCTCACAATATTTTTGAGAATTTAACAATTAAATCATGTGAGCCAGCTCCGGCACACCGTATGCTGTACTTTGCATTTATCAATGTTAAATCTCAATTGCTATGTTTCGGCCCAACCGCATAATTTTTCTAGATCATGTTGCAGTATCAACCACCCTGCCAACCTTCATTAATAAATATTGAAAACAACAATAGGCCGAGCACTGAGCTCTGGGTAACTCCACTGATAACATTAGTCCGCTAAGAGCAGTGTTCATTGATAATGCTCAGTCTTCTCCCACTATTGAATTAAGACTATTGAATGTAAGTGTTAAATAGTCTTAATTCCTACTCCCTGATTATATGAGGGGAAGGAATACCCCCATTTATTCATGGAGTACAAATCCCCCACTCCAAGTGCTGCTGACCTTACCCCATTCTGAATCCTTTTATCAGGTGGGATGTCAGAATGCTGACAAAAAAATCGCCTAAATGGTGTTCAAAACGCTACATAGATCCTATGTAGCATTTTGGTCACCAATCTTGCCATATGACTTTTATTCTCCCATTGTCTGACCCAAGGGTCAGACAATGGGAGAATAAAAACTCTGTCTACCCCATCTCCTTGCTCACGTCTTGGTTTATGCGACCAACCACCCTAAATGTCATCCCTGCTCTTAAAAGATTCCTTCCACCCTCTATGTGGGGGGATTCTTAAGAGCAGTGATAGCATTTAGGGTAATGGTTGCTTATTTAGGGGTGCCCATCTATCCCCTATTCTTCTGTTTCGTGGCAGAAGCGTCTATCATTCACTCCCATGCTTTTTTCCAATAAAAAATTACTGTTTTTTGGGGGGGGGGGTTGCTTCCTGGCAAGACTAGGCAAAGCAAGGATTTGTCCTGCCAGAGACTTAACACAACCCTACTGTCTGGCCTACTTGGTAAAGGATTGACAACAGTGCACCTTTGTCAATCGTCTTTCAAGGTCCCAATGCCAAAGAAGCCAGATGAATGCTACACTACACAAACTGCACTATATATAATCTGTCCTTCAGAGTCTGCATTGCATCACTGGGGGGGGGGAAATCCCTGGTTTTGCAAGACCTGTAATATCATACACTCCTATATACATTGTATATCTCCCCATATTCAAATTCATCATTGCTTATGTTTGAGTGATATCGTGTCTCCAGTATACCTACATTGTCTGCATTTGATGACTTAATCAGTACTTCAAATTTATTTACAATTCTCCTAGCATTAGTGTACATGCACCTGTTCTTGCCCTAATACAGCCTATGTTCTGTGATGGCCCATAGATATTTACTTGTGTGATGGCCCACAGAAGAGCTTGAAATTCCCAACACTTTACTAGACTGGAATATATCTACAAGTTAAAACTTGGTATGCACATTTTCGTAAGATGACATTGTAACCTTTGTGCACAGTCTTTCAGCTACCACTGCATGCTCAAGGATGATCATTTCTTGAATCAGTGCATTGTTTTCCTTTCGTATTCTGTTTTAATTTTGGGAATAGTTAAAAGTTGTGCAGTACCACAGAAGATGAAGTTGAGCATGGCATGACACAACAGGAATGTTGTTTTTTTTTTTTTTTTTTTGTTCAAAAAATTGACAGCAGTTGTTCAAATTTTGTCATTTTCAATATGTGATAAATGAGAAAAATAATTGTTTACTAAACTTGTCTGCTAGACTGGCATATAACAACAAATTAAAACTCATTTTCAAAAGGTGACATTGTAACCCTTCGATACAATCTTTTAGCTACCACTAATGCTCAAGAATTATAAGATCATTCACCAAACCTTTTTGCCTCATAGGTCAGTTAATTTTACCGCAATAGCAATTCAATTGTATTGCTTATTATTTTTCAGAGACTTTGCCTACTTCCTCCTTTTTTGATGATGATATTTTCTTATGTGAATTTTGATATTTAGTAGTGTTGGTTTTAGTGCTGGCTTTATTTGGTTCAATTAAAATCTAATCTTTGAACATCATGTGAATAACTCCCATATTAATCACATGGTATGTTTTATTTAACCTTATTAGCATTTATCACTTTACTCGAAAGAAAATATTTGTGAATTCATTCTATTGGGGAGAAAAGTGGTCAAGAAAATAGGTTTGTTTTATAACCTCCTTTTTGCCCAAGAATGACATTCCTTATGGGAATGTTGAAATTAATAAACAGTTTAGTATTGAACTGATTTAGTTCGGTTATTATCTAATACGTGAACATTATAAATGAAATATTAACATTTATCATTTTCGAGTTTGCTGTAATGAAAATATTGACAGGTTTCACTTTAATTTTGTTGATATCTGCAATTTATAAATTCATGCGCCTAGGAAGAAAAGTGGTCAAGAAAACAGGCTTATTTTCTTTTCTTTTTTTTTCACAGCAAAGAAATATAAAGAAAATTTTGTTGTCACAGAGAACAGTTCCAGGTAAATGCCATTAATCAATGATATTGTATTTTATTATTTTGGGATTTATTAAAATAATTTCTGCAAAATTTTGCATTTATGGAAAAATATGATCTAAATTAATATACTGCAAAGGATGGGTTATATTTATCAGTTTTTTTTTTTTTTTTTTACGTAAGTGTTGAAGAGTGTGTATTAGAATGCAGGATAAGCAGCAATTTAGAAAACACTGAACCATGCTGTTTGATAGAATTTAATGATAACCAATAGTATAACTGCTCTAAGAGTTCGTTAGATTTATGAAAAACTTTTGATTACTGCTATGTAATTATAAGATTAGCAAAAAAATATGGCGACAAATTTTACCATACAAAATGTGCAGTGATTATTAATGAAAACTGTACTGTGCATTGAAACCTATTAGATATCCATCTATATCTTTTGTCTCTGCAGGTCTGTAGCAATTTCTAAAAACCAGCAACAAACTTGAAGAAGGATAGCATAACTAAAATGAAAATAATTGTAGTTATGCTGTCTAACATAAGTAATAGAACTTTTGCAAAAAGACTATAGGGAGTCTATTTCATCAAGATCCATGGTATATAGATAAAAGAACCAGCTGAGAACATGACCTGGGAAGTTCAATGTGACTGATGTGGCTCTTAGTATACATCTGCTCTTGTCATTGACAAACTGCAGTCAGGAAACCTGCGGAGGTCTTGGGCATTATTTATGGGAGTGCACAAAGCACTTTGGAAGAACATGTGGAAACAAGTGTTCATATTGGATCTTTGCCCAGTACTAACACTTTAAAAAAAAAAAAAAATTATTTTTGCTGATGTCAATTTTTGTTGATTCACAGAAGAGGCCTCTGGAGTCAGGAATGATTAATCTACGATGCTACTTAAATAGTGACTCAAATCGACAAAAAGACTTTATTATACAAAAATATACATACTGACTGTATAAACTATATATTAAAATGAAATAACATGGTATATAACAAGGATAAAATATAAAATTAAAAGCGCTAAAACCATATTTAAAATTACTAGAAACCACTAAAACTGAGGTTTCTGCAGCAGTGGCTGCCTTCATCAGCAATAATGGTTGCAGATTATCTGACAATCCATATATATACACATATAGATTGTCGGATACATATACGCCCCAGCAGGCCCGCAACACAAACAATGGCACCAGCGTATGGTCCACTTTTTGCACGTTGGAAATGGAACAAACAATTCGAATGAGAAGTGGACCGTGTGCAGGTGCCATAGTTTGTGTCGTGGACCTGCTGGGGCGTATATGTGTACATACACCGGTGTGCAAAATTTAAGGACCAGTCAGGTTTTCACCTGTAGCTTCTCATAGGAGTGGCCTGGATATGAGAAAAGCATACCAGAGGAACCTCGTGAGGTACAAAAATGATGAAGGAAACAACAACAGATACAAAACAGTACAGAGACTTTATTCAAAAATGGCAACACAGCACTGGCTGCCATGATACAGATACATCACTGCCAAAGATGGAACAAAGGGAAGAGGTGGTCCTCAGTAGGAGATATGGCCACCCCTAATGTCGATGCAGGCTTTGCACTGCCTGTCCATACTTAGAACAATGTTGTTAAGTTCTTATGGTAATATCGTCCATTCCTCTGTCAACGCCATCTTTGGCTGGTGAACATTTTCTGGTGGGTGTGGATGTGGCATTATCATCCATAAGCACGAACTCTGGGCCAATGGCACCTCGTAACAGACGCACGTAGGGAATGATTACCTCAGTACAGTAGCATGCACCAGTTGCAGTACTGCCTTCCAGTATCTGGAGTTGTGTATGTCCATCCGTGATAACGCCTCCCCAGACGAGAACACCTTGACCGCCATATTGATCCCTTTCGGTGATGTTTGCGGGGTGATACCGCATGCCAACCTCTTGCCAGATTAACTGACATCCAGAATTGCTGCTGAGACTGAATCTACTCTCATCAGTAAAGAGTACCTTAAGTAAAGATTTTGTGGTTGTGACCTTTAGATAGTGTTGGTCCTTAAGTTTTGCACATCAGTGTATATAGATTGTCGGATAACCTGCAACCATTATTGCTGATGATGCGACCGCTGCTGCCGAAAGCTCCTGTTTTAGTGGTTTTTAGTAATTTTAAATATCTTTTTGGTGCTTTTAATTTTATATTTTATCGCATTTTACCCTTGTTATATACCATCTTATTTCAAGGGTGCCTCCGTAGCCAGGTGGAAAGGAGCAGCAGTGCGTAGCACACACTTCTTGATTAGACCGGGGTTCGAGCCCGTCACCACCAAATACGGAGGATGCGGAAAGACCAAGGGAATGACCACCGCATATTCCCGGAGCAATATGGCCTTAGTTGCTAATGCTCCTAAATAACAAACAACAACAACATCTTATTTCATTTTAATTTTATTTTAATATACAGTCAATATGTGTATTTTTGTTTAATAAAGGCATTTTATCGATTTGAGTCTGTTTTAGTAGCATCATAATTTTTGTTGATTTCAGAATTGCAGTGATGGAACCAGGACTCATAAACAAAAAATGATTCTTGTTGATGAGCCTTGGATCTATCATTGCAATTCTGAATTAAAAGGACAGGGGAAGTTGAAGTCCACTAGTAAGTAGACTTCTCTCTGGCTGATCAAATGAAATTGAATTAAAAAGTAGGCCACAAAGTCCTAATTTTAACCTCCAACTACTGCATCATTACAATGAAGAGCGCACACAACCGCAGTTAGTGAGGAAACACTACACAAATTAAGTAGTAAAGCAAATCTTCCTCCTTGTGACTCTTTTTCTATATCCTATGTTCAATGGTGAACTAAAAAGTCATCATATTCCATTCAACACTGGTGTGATAAATGTCACCCAGAGTATTTTAAGCTGGCTCTTAAACAATAGCTTGTCTGAAGTACAGGGTGTCAAACCTCTTTTAAAAAATAAAACATTGTGTGAATATGGCATGATAAAAGGTGAGTGACACCACTTCTGGGAGATAAAGTTAAGTTTTTATTGAGGTTTAACAGTGATAAATGCAAGGTATTGTACATGGAGAGCAATAATCCCAGAATAACATATCAGTTAGTTGGTACCACACTCAAGGTTGTATAAAACAAAAGTGATATGGGGCAATATTACACCTGACAAAGTTTACTGAGCAGTGCAGGCAGGCTGTGAGAAACGTTTATGGGGTTCTATCAATGGTATACAGGATCTTTGCTAGTAGGCACAAGGAGTGATTATCCTATTGTATAAGACATGGTTAGGCTTCCATACCTGTGTGATGTATTTGTTTAAGTACTTCATACAGGTCTGGAAGCCTTTTTTAAAAGCCTTTGCATAGATCTCTTGGAATAGGTGCAATGAAGTGCAAATTTTAGAATAATTTCCTGTGCTGAGTAAGAAACAGTTTCATTTACTTTATCTGATAAATGAAAATAATAACTATGCTACTAATTTTAAACAAAAATGATGAAAAAAAATGTTGATTTTCTAGAGGATGCTTATGCCTACTTGTATTGCCAGCAGTGTAGAAGTATCTATGGTAGATATCAGTAAATGAAAGTGTTGGAGTGAAATGAGACAAATCTGGATTGGAGGGGCAGGGTAGAAAGGTTTCACAAATAGGTTGGGCGGGTATCTTCTCTTATTCGTGTTGACATTGATATGATTACTTTGGGGTGTTGTAAGCTTGGTTCTCTCCATTCTGGTGGTGCATTACTTTCTTTATTTTTGGAATGCTGCAGGTCAGTTCTATAGCCCTCATCTGTGGGATAAAACGCCGCATTCTAGCTATAAGATAGCATGTGGCATTTTATCTAGCATGCTCATGCTGTCTCTTCCATAAACTAGTTTAGTTTTGATGGTAATAGATTTATCCACATTGGCATTTAGCTTTCTCTATTGCATATTTGATCTCCAACATTGAGGGATGTAAGGAGGTTGTGAAATGCATGAGAACTTTGAATGTGTGATATATATATATATATAATTTTTTTTTTAATTGTTTAAATTGATTCAAATTAAATTTATCTTCATTGTTATCCTAAATATCTCCTTGGTATGTATTTTTGTCATTCAGAGAACTACATATGTATGTGGTTCTCTGCATCACTCTAAAATTTGCCAATATCATTTGTGTTGTAGCCTCTATGTATAGCCAGTCAAGCATGTTGTGTAGGTTGTGTGTTTAGCATTGTGTTGTGAGTGGCCACTAAGCATCCAGCCAGCTGAAATCCCCTGAAAATTTTCTGGCTAGATCTCTTGCCATGAAGAAGTTGGCCATCTGCACCATTCATTGATACTCCTAATGGGCTATCTGCTGGAACCCAGGGATTACAGAGGATGAGCTCTGTAAAAAAAAAAAGAAAAGAGAGAGAGAGAGAGAGAAAGAGAGAGAGAGAGAGATAGAGAGATGAGAGAGAGAGAGAGAGAGAGAGAGAGAGAGAATAAATAAATTTTAAGATAAAATTTAAAAAAAAAAGAAAGAAAAATGGGATGATAGAAGAGGAGAATTATAGCTAGAATCACATTAGAGTTGAGACAGAAAGCAATCATGGAGCAAATGTAGGATTCGGTTGTTCAACAGCTGCATCACATGTATTACAACCTTTGCATGCTGTGTTTAGCAGACCCAAGTAAAAGGGGAGAGAGAGAGAGAGAGAGTAAATAAATTTAAGATAAAATTCTTAAAAAAAAAGAAAGAAAAATGGGATGATAGAAGAGGAGAATTATAGCTAGAATCACATTAGGGTTGAGACAGAAAGCAATCCATGGGAACAAGTATAGGATTCGGTTGTTCAACAGCTGCATCACATGTATTACAACCTTTGCATGCTGTGTTTAGCAGACCAAGTAAAAGGGGGGGGGGGGAGAGAGAGAGAGAGAGAGAGAGAGAGAGAGAGAGAGAGAGAGAGAGATGAGAGAGAGAGAGAGAGAGAGAGAGAGAGAGAGAGAGAGAGAGAGAGAGAGAGAGAGCACTAAAGTATTGTACAATCCTCTGGCACCAGCTGCTTGACAGTGCACACCTGCTGTTTTTGTGATATGAATCTGCCTCTCAGTGTACCGAAAACTTTTGTTTATGAAACTTCTGTTCATAGAATTAATTTGCCTGATGCAAATGAATTACAAACAATCGAATGATTATTTGTTCACCAGGAAAATGAAATGACAATTATATATGTAGTTATGAGGATTCAGATCGGGGCAAATTTTTATTTGAAATAAAAAATAAATTTCAAAATTTCCATCAAATAACTTTATTTTCCAACTAAAATTAAGATATATTTTTATTTGAATTCATGTTACATTCCTTTTTTTTTTTTTTAATTTTAATCTGATTATTTGAAAATTGAAGTTGTTTTGAAATAATTTATCTTTTTGATTTTCTTCTTAAAGACAAATTAAAATATTCTGGAAAAAATATTATTTTCTTTTGAGACTTTGTATGTCTTTGCCCCCCCCCCACAGTTTTCTGTAAAATTGCTCTTAAGAGGTTCAGAAGCAAAACTAAATTGTGACCTCCTTCCCCAGATAGAACTTGTGAATGGCAACAGTTCTGTATTTCATTTTAAATTCAGAGCTTTCCCTATCATTTTCTCACTCAGGCTATTCTGAAGATTTTTTTTCAGCTGATTTTTCCATACATACATAACCACCCTTCTCCACGTTCTGACTTTTTTTTTGTAAAAGATGATGAGTAGCTTTGCAGATTTTCTTTGTGATATGTGTTTTTAAACAGCTATGCTCAGTACATTTAGCATTCATAGTTCTGTTCCACTGAGAATGGAACTCTTTTTAATATCAAGAGAGACATCTTGTTGGAATATCAGAGACATGGTGTCACACAGATAAAGAAATGCAGAATTCGAATTTGGGGAGTACAATGTGTACAGAAAGGACAGACAAAATAGGGAGAAGGGGTTATGTTGTTAGTTAGGAAACAAAATCTAAGTGCACCCATTTGAAATGGGTGGCCAGTGAAATGTTGAGTCAATTTGGTGTGACACTGGGAAAGCAAACATGAGAGTAGGAGTGTTGTTATAGGCCTAAGGGGCTTAGAGGGGAAACAGGCATTCTGTGTGTTATCAGACACTCAGTTAAAACACTGATGGATCCAATATCTTTCTATCTCTGAAGATTTAGGAGAAATCCAGTTGGCCTGACTCCCTAAAATCCACTCATGAACACCCTCTCGATGGTAAGCCCTGTTACTTCACTTAGGTGGCAACGAATGTGTAGAGTGGTTCTCTTCAAGACGCCTGGTCAGCGTGAAGAGGAAAAGACAAAACCCTAAAGCACATAACAGCACAACAAAACAAATGGCCCTCAGTCCCCAGTGGCTTTCACACCCCCTCTTACAGCAGCGAGAGGATCAGAGTGGAAGCAGAGGGTGCTAAGAATCTCTGGGTATGATCAGGCTGCTATGCTGGAAAAGGAATTAGAAAATGTGAATTGGAATATCATTGGTTTGGCTGAAACAAGAAGAAATGAATCACTTATAAGTTTATCAAGCGGAAATATGCTGTACATCAATGGAAACAGTGAAAGGAGTGAAGGCTGAGTTGTCTTTCTGGTCCATAAAGATATAAAAAAAAAAATATATTTTGGAATTCAAAAGTACATCACCAAGGGTGTCAAGACTGCTACTCAGGATTTCTAAGAGGTATAAGCTAAAGTTGATAATGATTTATGCACCAACATCCAGCCATGATGATGAAGAGGTTGAAGACCTCTTCAACGAAATTGAGTACACCGAAATTGAGTCTTCTAGATGAACAGAAAACTCGCTACACTATCATTATGGGGGACTTCAATGATAAGGTTGGAAAAAGACAAAACAGCACAGAAAGGGGAACTATAGGAAAATTTAGAATTAGTGAAAGAAATGAGAGGTGAAAGACTTGTGGAATTTGCAGAATCTAGAGGAATGTCAGTAATGAACACTTTTTTCAAGAAAAGGGTGAACAGAAAGTGGACATGGAAGAGCCCAACTGGATTAACAACTAATGAAATCGACTTCATCCTCACTAACAGAAGAATATATCATGAATGATGTTACTGTCCTGAACAAGGTAAATGTTAGAAGCGATCACAGAACATTTGATATAGATAAAAGAAAGGAAAAAACTGACTTGAGTAAATAATGCGAAGGTCTTTGGGATAACAGAAGAGGAGAAAAAGAAGTATGTACTGGAACTTAAGAACAAGTTTGAGCTTCTGCAGACTGCTCAGAACCAAGATATCGACGAGGAATATTACAACTTTCTGAAAGTAATAAAGCCGAAGAAACCTATAGGTAAAAAGAAATCCAAAGAAGAAAAATTTAGTCAAGAAACACTTGTCATGATGAACCGAAGACGACAAATGAAGAGCAAGAAAAACACTGACATGGAGAAAAATTGAGTAACTGTGTTATGCAAAGCCATTAGAGACTCAGAGAGGACATAAGAAAATTTAACACAAGTAGAACAAGCATTAAGGGAAAACAAAGGATTTAAATCAGCAGCCATGAGCAGTAATACAGAAAGACAAATGATACTGAAGAATAGCGATGTTGTACTTATAAATAGCAGCAAAGACATAATCAAATAGCAGAAGACTACTATAAAGAGTTTATACAAGGAGCGAGGAATGATGCCAGCAGTAGGGAAGATCTATCGCAAATTAGTAACACATATAATATACCTGATATCCTTCCTGATGAAGTAGAACATGCGTTGAAGAAAATGAAGAATAACAAAGCCCCGAGGGAAGATGAAGTTACTCTAGAGTTGTTAAAATTGGGAGGAAGAGACATGACACAAACTGGCAAGACTCTTCACAAAATGCATTAGAAAATGTGATGTCTAAGGAGTGGAATAATGCAATCATAGTTTTACTGCATAAGAAAGGAGATAAATCAGAAATTGGAAATTATAGACCAATTAGTTTGTTATCCCACATCTACAAGTTGTTCACAAGGGTCATTACTAATAGATTAGAAAGAATACTTGATGAGAATCAACTGAAAGAGCAAGCTGGGTTTAGGACAGGATTCTCAACTATGGATCACCTTCATGTAATGTCACAAATAATGGAGAAAGCAAATGAATATAAAACACCATTATGCCTGGCATTTGTGGATTATGAAAAGGCATTTGACTCCATACAGCATAAGGCAATGTTTTGGGCACTGGAAAGACAAGGCATAAATACCACATATATTATGATTTTGAAGAAAATATATGAGAATGCTACCTCCTTTATTAGATTAGACAAAGACAATAGTAAATTTAAAATTGAGAAAGGAGTTCGACAAAGAGACAATATCTCTGAAGTTTACTGCTACCCTTGAGGAAGCTTTCAGAAGATTAGACTGGTCGCAGAAAGGATTCAGTGTCAATGGAGAGTACCTAAACCATTTACGATTCGCAGATGACATTGTGGTCATAAGCCACGATCCCAAAGAATTAGAGGAAAATCTTAATCAGTTATGCACAGTTAGTAAGGATTTTGGACTAAAGATGAATAAAACAAAGTAATGATGAACAAGTGTGCCACAGAAAGGGACAATGGTTGAAAGAGCAGTAATTGAAAAGGTGGAGTCATATACTTATCTGGGACAAGCTTTAGATGTAATAATGATAAATGGCTGGATGTCAAGAGAAGAATAAATTTGGATGGATAGCATTCAGGAAATATAGTCACATACTGAGGAGCAATATCCCAATTTGTCTGAAACGTAAAATAATGAACCAATGTATACTCCCCACCATGACTTATGGAAGTGAAACTTGGGCACTCACCAAAAGAATGGAAGAGAAGTTGAGAACTACACAGCGAAGAATGGAATGAATTATATTGGGAATCAGACTGTTAGATAAGAGAAACACATGGATTAGGCAGTAAACTCAAGTAAAGGACATTCTTATCACAGCTAAAGAACTAAAATGGTCTTGGACAGGACACATAGCTTGAAGACATGATCACAGATGGACTAAGAAAATAACAGAATGGTACCCAAGAGGAGCTAGAAGAAAACCGAAGGCAGCGATGGAGATGGACAGACAAAATTCATGAGTTTGTGGATAGTGAATTGGATGGCCATTGCACAAAACAGGACTGGAAAGCTGCTGGAGAGGCATTCATGCTGCAGTGGATTGAAAATGGCTGATGATGATATAGGCCTAATGAGTAAAATGAACAACTGTACGGAGAAAAATAGTGGGCCAATAAATCAGAATGTCATAATGGGGAATTTTAACTTTTCAGATATTGACTGGAACTTGTGGATTGGTCACTCGTATGCTAATAAATAATTTGTGGATTTATTGGATGACTTCTTTCTACAGCAGCATGTTCGAGAGGCAACCAGAGGGAGTAATACTCTTGATATGATTATCAGCAGTGATTAATCAAGCGTTAAGAATCTGCAGATAAAAGAACCATAGTGATCAGTGTACTGATGTGGAATATACTTAAAGATGTAGCTACCATCAGGGTAAAGGGAAGGTTTTTGCTTTCATAAAGGTGATCATTTATTAATGGATTTCAATATGTATTCAGTGTAATTGTTTTTATGAGAAATTTCTAAATTTAAAAATGTGTTTTTTTACGTTGTGTTTTAAATTAAACAGAAACTTTTAATGTTCTGCTGAAAATAAAAAAAATAATAATAAAAAAGTTTATCTTAAGATAAAAATGCTGATTGTTGCTTCCATTTTCCAGTTTAGAATATCATTAAGAGCACAGAAATTCAGACTGATGTATGAACATGTATTAATATATTTTGTTGAATGTGTAAAGGGATAAATAGAAATAATAATAAAGACGAAAATCACATTTTATGCACTAATTTCACATAAAATAGAGTATCTAATTTATGTAGCAGATCTATCAGCCAAGCAACAAACTAGAAAAATTGAATAGAAGGCAAAAACAGCAAATTGTCACTTAGGATTTGGCAGATCCTTTGTATGTATAATTATATGTAAAAATAATTACTCACTTCCAAAACTGCTGAAATAAAGGTTTATCTGTATTCAGCCATTAGCATTGAAGTAGCACTTAATGTGCAACAGTTATTTTGCAGAGATACCTCTTAGGTGTGACTGCTATTGAATTAAGATAATTATCAATTTTAATATGAACTGATCTTAGTTTACTTTCCTCAAAAATAAATAAAGCACAAAATCAGGCCCTAAAAATCCTAGGATTGTGTTTTAGTTTGTTATGTAACAAAATTCTTCAGATAGCTTGATGGTGTTAACTATATGATGGAATTTATACATGATTTTTAAATCTGACTTTTTTTTTTATGCCATATTAAAAATGTTTAATTTCTGCCATTTCCTTCTTTATTTGAGAACTGCAAAGTTTGGTTGAACCTGTGAGATCTGAGTTACCAGATAATACCATTATTGTTTCTTCAATAAATATTTTGGATCCGATTGAATATTACGGCACTAAGCATAAATTAAATGAACAGCAGTCAGAACAAGAAGCTGAAAAGGAAACAGATGATATGGAGCAAAACAATAGTTTGCACATTGAAGAGTAAGTATGTTGCTTTGTCATGTGAAAAACTTTTGCATCAGTATTGTAAAATTACAATATTATAATTTTATACTTTTGCTTTGTTATAATTAGTATAATATAAAGTTTCTTATAAGAAATAAAATTTTTAAATAATAATGTATTATTATGGCCCCGACGAAGGTAAAGAAGAAGAAAGTGATCAGTTATATTTACAGTTACAAAGGATCAAAGATAAGGTTAATCCTAATGACTATCTTCTTATAATGCCCGAGTGGGTAATATGCCATATGGAGCTAATACAAAGGGTATTAGGAAAGTTTTGCAATATGACGCAACAATGAATCACAGGAAGCTGCTTGTTGCAACATGTTGAGACATGTTCATACGTGCATAGTGGCCGCTGCGCCAAGTCGATGGGCTCAGTTATTCATTAGTAGTGAGAGTGTAAAGTGCTTGCGATGGCATCGTGGTCACGAAATGAGATAAGGACAGTTTTGCGGTATAATTTCGTGCATGGTTTAACCATAGACCAGTGCTTAGAAGAAATGACTCTTGCACTAGATGATGATTGTCCACATCGTACAACGATATTCAGGTGGTATAGAGAATTCCAAAGGGGAAATTTCACTCTGGAGGATTCTGAGAGGCCAGGAAGGCCACGAACGTCAGTTACGGAGGAAAACGTTACTGCTGTGAGGAAAATGTTTGAAAACAGGCGAGTGACCTACCAACAGATAGAGGATACTTTGGGCCTAAATGCACCAGCAATTCGTTCGATTCTGCAAGATCATTTGCACGTGAAGAAACTTTGTTCTCTCTGGGTGCCGCATCAACTGACTGAAGAGCAGATGACACGACGTGTGACTTGGTGCCGGGAGATGTTAAAAAAGTTTGATAAGGGACAATCTCGGTATGTGAACAACATCATGACAGGTGACGAGACTTGGCTGTACTATTACGATCTGCCGACCAAGGTTCAAAACAAAGTTTGGGTCTTTGATGATGACGACACACCCGTAATTGTCAGAAAATCCCGACCTGTAAAGAAGAAAATGATAGCTGTATTTTTCAAATCGAGTGGAATTGTGGAACGTGTCACGCAGAAGACAGTCACAGCTAAGTGGTATACTGAACAATGCCTGCCTAAAGTCATTGGATCTATGAAGAACCTGCGGCCAAAGTCAAGAATGGACACCTGGTACCTCCATTACGATAATGATCCAAATGGGAATAGATTAAGAGATTTTGTTTTTGGTAATGAATTAAAAATTATAAATGCATACATTTTTTAAACAAAGAATGTCACAAGTTTACATGGGAAGCTAGGCATCTTAAAGTGTAATATATTATATTATTGGCAATAGGAAAATAGCAAACATGATTACAGATGCCAGGGTATATAGAAGCTATGAAATTCAATTGGATCATTATCTGCTAATAGGAAAGTTGAGGATGCCATCAAGATGGAAAAAAATCAAATCAGAAAAGTGATTCAATTTGACTGGAATTTTCATAGTTACTCTATTAGATGAAGGAAAGTATTTGAACCCTTTATTATAAACAGAGGATAGAACAAATGTCAGAAAACATTTGTTTTCATTACAATAGCAAATGAATGTTAGGGAACTAAATGGAAAAAAAAAAAAAGAATCGGGAACTGGGATAATGATATTAAAACCATTATACAGGAAAAGAAAGAAGCCTATAAAAAATGGTTAAACAGCAAAACAATAGGAGCAGAAATTGAATATAAAAGAAAAAGAGCAATAGCTAGAAAAGCCTGTAGAAAGAAAAATGGAGAAAACCTGGTTCGATTACTTCCAAAATTAATGGATAGAAATTGACTAATTCCTGACCATTGACTTATACAAAGGATAATTACCTCCTTTTCCCTACTAGCAAAATTTCCATATATCACTGATAGTGCCTCATGACCTGCTCTGGAAGCCTGTCTGCACTGCTCAGAAAATTTCATATCTGACTGCACAATTACTCCCAGGTCTTTCATTTTCTACCCTAAGTGTAGTACCACACAGTTGGTACATTTCTGTGGGGTTACTTCTACCCATCTGTAGTACTTTGCACTTTTCAAGGTTAAACTTCAGTTGCCACTTCTCAGCCCATCTGCCCAAATTTTCTAGATACTGTTGCAGTAGCACATTGCCATTACTGTCATTGACAACACTGCAAAGTTATGGCATTTAAAGGTAATTATCCAATCAGAAGTAAAATAGCAATAGAAAATACCATCCTGGAACAAGTAAATTCATTCAAGTATCTTGGATGTTATCTTTCTTATACTGAAGAAAAAGATATAGAATTAAAACTTTCCAGTTTTCTAAAAGTTACCGGTTTAATTGACAATATCCTAAAACTGAATAAAGTTCAAAAGCATACAAGGATAAAAGCTAATAAGGGGATAGCAAGACTCACTTTACTCTATGGAAGTGAAACTAGGGCAATTAAATTAAAAGATGAGAAAAGGATTGAAAGTGCTGAAATTAAATTTATTTGCCAACCAGTGGCTATAGATTATTGGACAAGAAGAAAAGTTCCGAGATTCATAAAGAATTAGGTATTGGAATAATAATAGATAGAATCTACACATACAGAGGAAAATGGATCATCATTTGGATAGGATGCATCCAGCAAGATTACCAAAAGATTATGAAATGATGGCCAGTTGGAAGGAGAGATCCAAAGAAAAGATGGACTGAGACCGGATGATGATGATAAAGGTTTGTTTTATATAATAGTTTATTATAATCTTATTCATTATCAGGCTTTACAAACTTATTCAATGTCTCTAGACACCACTGCCATACCAAAAAAAAAAAAAGTTTCCTGGAATAGCTATTACTAGTTAACGCAAGTCATGTTATGTGTCAAAAATATGATGCTAATTTTAAACTCATATAATTCCAAAACAGCCAATATCAATTAACCTCACAATGAAAACCATAAATGCACAAGGTGATAAATTACTAGTCACTCTCTGAGTTATGAATGCTCTGATATGTAATCTGAATTTCACTTGTTAAAAACACTTGACTGACTGTTGTGTGCGTGTGTAAACAAAGCAGTACAGTTTTCTCATGATGGAAAATCTCTATCGATTTTTATTGTTTACTCTGATAAAATAAAAAAATTTTCAATATCCATATTGAATAAGAAACTAATTATAAAATGTTCTCCAATATACATCACAATGCATAAAAAACTTCCTTTAATACCAAACTTTCAAGTTTGATATCAAAATGTACCATCTCAATAGTTTACTTAGGAAGGTGTATTATAAGTATGTAGCCCACAGGGCTATATACTTATACTGCTAATCTGTTTGCATTTAAGCATGGTCCAGAATATCTAAGATACTGTTGAAGTGTAGTTGTGTGAGCTTAAATATTATGTCATTTGAAGAACATCCATGCTATTGAGAGGCAGCTTTAATTTTCTATAGATAGAAACATGGAATTTACAAAATGGATATTGACTGTTAGAGCACAAAACTCTTGCCGTTCGCTTCTGTAAAAAGTAAATTACACTCTGATTCCAGGCCCCAGGTGCCAAGTGTTTCTGTGGCCAAGTGATTTTCCGAGCCGTATAAAGCGATTCAATGCCTTCTCCTTTAAAGGAATCGCTCTTCTCTTTAAGTTTCCCTGTTTGTTTCTCTTAAGTTCTTTAAAAAAGCACAGTAGACTTCATCTTACAAGTTGTAAGTTAAGTCAGGAAAGAAGACACCTTTCCTTTTGAGTTACTAACCTAACAACCAATTGTGGCAATAAAGACCAACCCGATCATGCCTCTTATTAAAATAAAAGACAAAAAACAGATCTATGTCAACAAGATCACCTAGCCTGTCTCCTTATTCATTCTGTATCAGATTTTCCTATGAGAAAATTATCCCCATTTCTAATCCAGAAATGCTTGGAAAATGCTGCAGGATCACCAAAAATGATAAAGTGATTATAGTCTGGAGATCTGCTGGTAGAGACAATGAAGCCAAAACCCTCTGAAATATTATTGAAACCGACTACATTTGGTGGAATTCCCGTGAAAATAATGCCCCATGCCACTCTGAATAAATCTAAAGGAGTTATAGCAGAATCGGACCTCATTAACATCTCAGAGGATGAAATTGTGCAAGAATTGACAGATCAAAGAGTAATACATGCAAAAAGAATATTAATCCGGAAAAATGGAGAATTAAAGCCAACACGGAACATAATACTGACCTTTAGTACCCCAAACTTACCAACAATGGTTAAAGCAGAGTATCTGAATTGTCATATACATCCATATATACTGAATCCCATCAGATGTTATAAATGCCACAAATATGGACACTCCTAGGTAGCATGCCGTGGCACTATGATTTGCCCAAACTGTGGTTCAACAGAACACACTCAAACTGATTGTACTGTAACCTCCTTCACCTGTCCCAATTGCAAAGGTAACCATCCGGCATATTCAAAAAATTGTGGAAAGTGGGGAAAGAAATACAAAACAGAAAACAAAGTAACATATCAGGAAGCCAAAGAGCATTGCTTATTACATTTAAAGCGATCTTTATTTTCAGTACTTAATAAGTAGGTTTAGTTAAAAGACTTTAGCTAAACCTACTTATTAAGTAGGTTTAGCTAAACTACTAAGGAGGTTTAGCAAACTATCAGAAAGGAAAGTCACCTTTCCTTTCTGATACCTACCAAAACTTTAATCCTGACATTTAACACACCAAAAATCCCACCCACTGTAAAAGCAGGATATTTGAACTGCCAAGTAAAAGTATATATCCCAAATCTCTTGCACTGTTTCAAATGTCAAAAATTTGGATACTCACAGACAGTATGTAGAAATACACCGACATTCGTTAAATGCGAATCCAAAGAGCACCAGATTGATGACTGCCCAGCTCCAACCCCAAAGTGTCCAAATTGTAAAGGAGAACATCCTGCCTACTCCAGAACACTCAGGCGCCTTCATAGCTGGGTGGGCAGGAGCAGCAGTGCGTAGCAAACGCTTCTTGATTAGACTGGGATTCAAGCCTGTGACCACCAAATACGGAGGAAGTGGAAAGGTCAGGGAATGACCACTGCATATCCCCAGAGCAATACGGCCTTAGTTGCTAATGCTCCTAAAAACCAAATAACAAACCAGACATGCAAAAGAAAAGAAATACAAAACTAACCACAATATTACATACCAAGAAGCAAGAAAAATGGTCCCACCAAGTATAACCAATAGACCAACGTACGCACAAGTAGCAACTAAATTGAAATCAGTGGAATGTCAAACCGAAATCTCAGTTCCTCCAAATGAATCTTTTCTCCACAAGTGAAACATGAGAAAACAGTAAACATACCAATCCCCTCAGATTCTCCAACAGTGTAAGAGTAATGAAGGACCACAAAATTACGAACCCACCTCAGAATTTATGGAATTTGAGAAAACAGGAAAAACAGACGACGAAGTGTTGGAAATCCATGCTGAAGAATTAGAAGATATGGATACCGGAAAACCATTATTTCTCAAAAAGAGTAGAGTAAGGGCAGAAAGACAAAAGCCAACCACCCAACGAAAACAGCTCGAGGGGCTGAGCAATTATAAATAATGGATAAAATTATTCAGTGGAACTGTCGAGGATTATGTACTAATTTTGACAACGTACAGTATCTGATTAGCCAACACACCAATCTATATGTCTCCAGGAAATTTACCTTAAAGAACAAGATATCGTGTCAGGAACTATTCAATGTACAGAAGAGACTGGATAACTCAAGGTATAACACATGGAGGAGTTGCTATATTAGTAAATAACCAACACAACAGGTGCACATAAATAGCTTATTAGAGGTGGTAGCAATTTGTACAATAGCAAGGTCCCTATTAACCATATGTTCATTATACATTCCACCAGGAGAAGATATCTCTTATGAAGACCTAGATGCATTACTACAACAACTGCCTCTCCCAATCTGTGATGGGAGATATGAATGGACATTACCCTTTGTGGGGATGCTCTGACTACAGCAGATGCATCATTAAACAACTGCTGGATAATCACAACCTACTTCTTAACAGGGGTAACCACACTTCCACTTTCCAACTTAGACCACCACAGCTATAGACCTTACCATATGTACTCAAACACTTTACACAGCATTTAATTGTGAAGTTTTTGAGGATCCTCTTGGGAGGGATCATTACCCGATAATTTCCACACTGGTCAGTGAATCTATATCGTACCAGCCGGACTACTCGCTGGAAAATAGAAAAAGCTAATTGGAAAGCATTCAGAAGGAAAGCGGTTTTCAACACCAATATCACTGAGCAGGAAACATTAGTTGTACTAGCACATGTCACAGAAACCATACAAAATGCAGGCAAGCTAACAATCCTGAAGACTTCATCACATTTCCCAAACCATCCAAAAACATGGTGGAACAGTAACTGCATTGAAACAAGAAAATAACAGGATAGGGCATGGAACCGTTTTTGCAGGTACCCCACCACAGAAAATCTGATTCAGTACGAAAGAATGCGAGCCATAGTGCGATTTACTAGGAAGCAGAGTCGAAGAGCACACAGATCAAATTCACATCAGGAATAAAATAAGAAAAATGACAGGTAAATATAGAAATAGGCCATCACCAATACTGGTCTGCGATGGAATTAATTTGACTGAACCTACCATTATTGCAAACACATTAGGTGAGACCTTCGCAAAAGTATCAGTGAAAGCTTCATACCATCCAGAATTTCTGAACCAAAAAAAAAAAAAAGCAGAAAAGCATAAGATCAAATTTAAATCAAAAGGTAATGAACCCTACAATCAACTATTCACAATAAACGGACTGCATGAAGTTTTTCCCACAGCCAGGCCAAGTGCAGTAGGCCCAGATGATATACATTACGACATGATCAAGCACCTTAACAAGACTGAATTAGAAAAATTATTGAAACTGTATAACAGAATATTCCAAGAAAATGTATTTCCAAACACATGGAGCCATGCAATAGTACTAGCTTTCCCTAAACCTGAAAAATCCATGCAACTATCGACCAATAGCCCTCACAAGTTGTTTAGGAAAATTACTAGAAAAAAAATGATATATAAGAGATTTATATGGTATTTAGAGGAAAATAACATATATGCAACGTGGTTTTAGACATCATAGATCTACTCTAGACCACCTAGCCAACATCAGAAATGCATTTATCAGATCACAACATACGGTTGTGATCCTTTAAGAATCACTTATTCGCCTTTAAGAGGAGAAAAAGAAGTATGTACTGGAACTTAGGAACAAATTTGATCTTCTGCAGACCTTTAAGCACCAAGATATTCATGAGGAATACAACAACTTTCTTAAAGTGAAAGCCCAAGAAACCTATAGGTAAAAAGAAATCCAAAGAAGAAAAAATTAGTCAAGAAACACTTGTCATTATGAAACAAAGATGGCAAATGAAGGGCAAGGTAAACACTGACTAGGAAAAATTGAGTTATGCAAAGCCATTAGAAAGAGACTATGAGAGGACATAAGAAGATTGAACACAAAAAAAAGTAGAACAAGCATTAATACGGAAAGACAAGATACTGAATCTGAAGAATAGTGATGGCATACTTATAAATAGCAGAGAAGGCATAATTCAAATAGCAGAACACTAAAGTATTATATCAGGAGCAGTGGGGAAGATGGATCACAAATTAGCAACACATACACCATACCCGATATCTTTCCTGATGAGATAGAACAGTGGTTCCCAAACTGAGATCTACAGACCCTTTCACAAATCAAAAAATGTTTGCAGACCCCTATATATATATAAGGGTCTGCAAACAACCCTGTGTGCGCGTATATATCCAGGGCGATTCACTACCAGTGCGACAAACTTGCAGGAGGTGTAGGGGGCACAAAGAAGAATCGGAATCGCATAGCATTGCAGGGTCCGAAATCCCTTCATCATGCGGTAGAGGACGTTGAACGGGAGGTCGCGTGAACAGCGATCCCGCTGGAAGTCAGCACTTGCGAACCAGTTCCCGAGACAGTAGGATGGACGAGTATTCAAATGTTGAACTGGCTGACATGCACCTCGCGTATGGAGCTGCAGACTGTAACAGGCATGTCGCTCTCTGCTTGTACCAGGAACGTTTCCCGCACAGGCGTGCTCCTCATCATACAATTTTAATCGTATGATGAGAAGATTACGTGAGACTGGTTGTTTCATGAGAGGTACCATGAATCGAGAGCGAACGACGAGGATGCCAGACAATGAGGAGAATGTCCTACGTCTTGCAGAAGTCAATCCGAGTAAGAGTACTCGAGCGATAGGCCAACAATTGAGTATTTCCCAATCCACTGTATGGAGGATACTGTCAACAAACCAAATGAGTTCATACCATCTGCAACGCGTCCAATCATTGGAGTCTGCGGATTATCCACTCTGGAGGACTTTTGCTACTTGGTTTCTTCAACAGAAACGGTTTGCAAATGCTGACCTCCAGCTGGATCGCTCTTCATACGACCTCCCGTTCAGCGTCCTGTACTGCATGACGAAGGCATTTTGAATCCTGCAATGCTATGCGATTCCGATTCATCTTTGTGCCCCCTACACCTCCTGCAAGTTTGTCGCACTGGTCCCTTTAGTTCTCAGAACAGCTTGGATTCATCATGGAATGGACTCAACTGTGTCGAAAGCATGCCACAAGGATGCAAGTCCCTGTTGCTTCTCAAAATCGTTGCCAAGGGGATGGTTGCAGATCTCTACAACCTGTGTGTGTGTGTGTGTGTAATTACAAACAATAAAAATAACAATAAATAGAGAAGCTGTATGGTATGTATGGGGGAAGAAAATTAAGATTTAGATGGATTAGAATTGCGATATGAATTATGGATCAGGGACACTGCAAGCGCAAATGTACCCTACAACCATAATGTATACATAAAATTATTTTTATGTGTAGAATATAGTAAGTATACATATAAGTATCAAATTTAACTAATGCTACTAATGAAAATACGGTGTACTCTGGGAGCGATATGTGTTGAACAAAGGGTGGAAGAAAGGAAAAGAAAATAAGTGTAACGATATAAAATGAAAAGAACCAAAAAGCAAATTTTGAAAAAACAACGACCAAGGTAGAAATAGCATTGCAGTATCTTTCATAATTTTTGTGTCTTCTTCAGAGGTCATCCACCAAAATTATGAAAAAGACAGTAATACTCTTACTTCTGTTTCTGACATGTTCTGTATGTCAAAAAACACTTGTAAGAAACCACGTGGTAAAATCTAAAAAGAATTTTGAATAAATAATTAAAATCAAGTTATGCAAAATTATTATGTGTTACTAAAGTATTACATACAGAACATGGATGACCTTACAGAAGTAAGTAGACCGCAATGAAAGTGAAATAGGCGAAGACAAAGGAAAGGAGTGACCGAATGACAAGGACTTACCGCTACTGGTCGTGTTGACAGAAAAGACTGTGCCGGAGGCTAACCCGTGTATATATGCGTAGATACGCTAGCGGCGCCTAGCATTAGACGAATTTTGGTGTCTGTATATTATGTAATGAATTTACGTAGGCGGTGGAGCTGTGCTAGGCTAAGATTAAGTACATGATGCTCAAACACCCAGGATAGCTAAGAAATATAATAGCTGACAAAGTAGCAGTAGACGGCAGCTAAACTTTGTTAAGGCGAAAAAATAGAGCTCTGGTATAGCGTTCGGTAAACTAATGGCGCACAGAGCATAAAATGTAGAACCTAGTAAAGTAAAAAGATGATTAAATTAGAAATATGTAGTTGGGCTAGGGTAATTCGGGGTTGCAAACCCGTTCCTACAGTTAGGACCCTGAATGAATGTCCGAGAGTTAGTGCATCATGTATTTAAGTCAGTTGTGTTAAAAGTGTAATTGTGTACATTTAAGATACAATCAAATCACAATTAACGATTAAATAAATAAATCAAGATAGGCTTAAAAATAATTACAAGATAAATACACTGTGTTAGGCCAATCGGTGGGTACGAGTTTTCCAGACTGTAAGACACCAAAGAGGCCTAGTGTATTGTATTTACGCTATATACATACTTGATGCGTATGGGAATAATTAAGTCAATAATGCTGTTTATATTAATATCTATTAGGTTCTTGTGCCTTAATATGTTATTGATATGATGGCGCAGATATGCAATAGGAAGAAGAATTTTGGTCAGTTTACTGTATAATATTCTGATGTTATCATCACTAGCTGTTGTTTTGTTGCTGCATTATGGTTGCTATTCTGATGCATTGTACTAGGATAACATTAGCATGTACCTGTTTGGAAATACTGGAATTCCATTGTGTAAAGTTTACTATGCTAAAGTTGAATGCTTCACGTTTGTTGTACAAATTGATGGAGGTTATACCATTTTTTAACTTAATGTCTAGATCCAAAAAATGGGCTGCTGTATCAGAATTGTTTGTTCTTTCTAGTACAAGTTCGTTGGGGTATAAATGTCCATAATCCTGGATGAAATTCGGGCAGTTGATCACTATGAGGTCGTCTATATATCTGAATAGGATAAGGTCCTGTGGAAATGAGGTTTCTGACCAATATAGATATAGGTTCATGCCCAGACTCACAACCACAAACCGCTCATCGATTCTGCCATTTCCATCATTAAACTAAAATCCAGCTACAGAATACTTCAATATGAAGCTCTAGTTATCGAATGGTACAAGCACCACTCTAACCTCCAAATTCTAAACTCCCCTTCAATCTTTCCCCAATTTGGAACCTCTCGAGATTAAAGTTCCCACATGTCAAAAAGGCGTCACGAGAGTATAATTTTTTATTCTTAAAATACCATACGCGTTCTCTCCCCACACATTACCAACTGAAGACGTTCTTTAACTAACGAAAGTCCTCGTAACGACTATTGGCTTCACCGGATTCACTTAAATAGTTTTTAATTATTCTTCTTTTTCATTTCGATGACAACCAAGGATTGGATGTGTACACTTCTGTTTCCTTGCGCAATTGGTCTTTTAACTCAGTCAACTTTTACTTACTTCCCTCCCTTTTAATTTTTCAATTTAACAATTCAACGTAAACATTAACCACGCTACCTAAGTAAACCATCGCAGATTAATTTCAAGGTGAGTACCGCTTTTTAAGCTTCTGCTATTCTTTTCTAGTCCATTAACACGATACTTGAAGATTAATACAGTAAATACTACCTAATCATCTCCATAGATTTTGCCGGGGCTTTCGACACCATTTGGTGGCCAAGTGTCCTGGCAAGGCTAAGGCAGGCCAACATTCCCTGCAATCTGTATCTCACTATCAAGTCTTACCTTACCGATAGGAGTATCAGTGTCGTGGCACCCTATGGTAGGGTAAACCGCCATGTCTGCAGGGGTTGCCCCCAGGGTTCTGTCCTGGGGCCGCTGTTGTGGAACATTGTCTTGGATGAGTTCCTGGCCATGGACCTTGGTGACGTCCAAACCCAAGCTTTTGCCGACGACTTAATCTTGAAAATTGCTGCCGACAGTAGAACCCAGTTGGAGGTAAAAGCAAACCATGCCATCAGGATATTACAGGACTGGACCATCTTACACTGCCTAAAAATCTCACCAACTAAGACATCCTCAATCTTACTGAAAGGCTCCCTTGACCTGCACAGGCCGCCTCAAATAAAGGTGAACAACACCACAGTGAAACTCCAAAGCCAGCTTAAGTACCTGGGGGTGATATTAGATTGTAATCTTTCCTTCAAGCAGCATCTCATACATTTAAGAACAAAGATAAGGAAGTACTCTGCACTGTTAGCACGTGTGGTCCGTCGTGACTGGGGACTTAAACGTCGCGTGCTCTCCTTATATTATAAAACGACATTCCTACCAGCTATAACATACGCCTCTGCGGTTTGGTATCACAAGGCATCAACCGCCGTAAATAGACGCATAATCGACTCAATCCATAGAACTATCCTGTTAACCATTACCAGAGCCTGTAGCACCACTAGCACTGTTGCCCTACAGGTCTTGGCCGGAGCCCTTCCCCTTGATCTGGACATCATACGTACTGGAATAGCCTATTATATAACCAAAGGAATGCCTTGCACCCACCAAGACTACACAGTGGATAACAATGCAACCCACAAGGCTGAAAAGAACAGGCTGCAGAAATACCTAAAAGAAACCTGGCAAGACCGCTGGACAAACACAACAAAAGGGAATATCACCAAAAAGTTCATCCCGGACGTAGACAGAGTATACCCCATTCTTCCAACCTGGCTGCAACCCGGACTTTACACGACCTACCTCCTTACGGGTCATGGGGCTTTCAATGCAAAGCTTACAGCATTGGGAATAGTGGAGGATCCACGTTGTACTTGCGGGGAACAAGAAAGCTGGGTGCACATTATGTTTGAGTGTGCCCAATACGAAGACCTTAGATGCAGACTAATAACTAGAGTTCACTATCTACCGAGGGATCTCGAGTCACATCTACTAGATACGCAAGAAGAATATTTAGCCTTAACTGATTTTGCCCAGGGATTATTTACCAGGCGCCAAAGACTAACCGCCATATACAGAAGACCTTAACGGCAAACCTGCAAATAGCAGCGAGACGACATAGAGGAGCCGACTATAAAGACCTTGGACTGACTACAAAATGCACTGGGAAAGACAAGTGACAATAGATTGTCTAACTACAAGAGTCATGATTACTGCCAATGGAAGCGAAAAAACCTTTAAATAGTCGTGACATCAGAACAAAGTGCCCCAAGACCTTGCAGCTTAGACCCACTACAAAATGACAAAAGGTAGCGTAAGGACTAGCAAACATCACGGAAGGGATAAAACCCCATAATGACAGCCAGTAGACTTGATTATGACCCCAAGATAATGACCAGAAAATAGGCCCCAAACCACATGCAGTCTGGAAGGATGACATCTCAGATTTAACCCCCTATTAGTGTCCCACCTAGATGAGACTCGACGGCCAGCTTTTTAGGGCCTGCAAACTGATGGAGACGACATCCGGTGGCACTCTCCCGCCGGAACAGCCTATTGGCGACCCAAATCCGCACTCTCTTGAGCGGATCTTTTTTTTTTTTTTTTTTTCAAACTCCTGGGGAGGAGAGGCTTGCCTCCCCAATTTTCTCACTCTGGTGGGGCACGGGCATGCCTCACCACCTACAGGGGCCATCTACTCTGTCGGCCCCTTATTTCCAATTTCTTCCCCCCAGTCTTCATCCTCCCCCCAAACTTTTGTCTTGCACAGTGTTTAGCCCTACATGTCAAAATTAAAAGAGAACATCAAAATTCTTGCCCGAACCTATTTCGTTTTTAAAACTCACTTTGACCGCACAGCCCCACGTCGCATACTATTAATACTAACTTGTTAAGTATCACTAATATCAACCTCGATTTATTAATTATTATTATTATTTTTTTTTTTTTCTTTTTTTTTTTTCTTTTTTTTTTTTTTGGTCCTAGCCACTGAAATCCCAGGAAAGTAAGTGGCAAGACCAGCCAGAGTACAAATATTGGTAACACCCGGCCGGCCTCGCCGTGGCGGGTATTGGTAACGTCGGGTCTCGCTAGGGGCCCGGCGGCTAACAGGCCGGATGAACAATGGGCACAACAAACTACACAGTACATATCCCACACACTTTTAAATCTCTGGCTTGTCCGATACAGAGAACATACGCGGAGATGGGAGAAATCCCAGGTGCCGTCAGACCCCGAGCATACCTAATACCAAAAAAAAAAAAAAAAAAAAAAAAAAATACTTGAAGATTTCTAAAAATTTCGTAGATATAGGTTGGCTATTATGCATGACGCTGGGCTGCCCATAGGTGTTCCATTGGTTTGTTGGTATACTGTATTACCATTATATATGAAGTTATTGGAGATACATAAGTTCAGTATGTTGTTCCAGTAGTAGGTGTTGCAGGAAATAGAATCCTTATGTTTATCATATATATCTTTGAGTACAGATTTTAGATTGGTTTGATTGATACTGGTAAATAGGCTATGGAAATCAAAGGTTTGAATATTATTGACTTTATTACTTTGCAAAAATTTTAATACAGGTTGGTTGTTGCCTATGATTTTACTGTTATGTATGTTATGCATCAGTGGTTGCAGTAGTTGTTCAAGTGTCTTTCCAGATTTGTGTACATAACTATTTTTGCATGAGGTTATGAATCTGAAGCCTATTGGTTTTTTATGAAATTTAGGAATGAAGTAAATATAAGGCAAGCTGTAATTGCTTAAATTAAGCTTTAGTTTCTTATTGAAGGCTATTAATTTTTTTGTAATGCTATTACATGTACTGGAAATCGGCTTGTATTACTTGAGTTAAGTTCCTTAGTTAACATATGTGTATAAAAATATTTGCAAATGAATGCAAAATTATTGGCTGCTTTATCTACCGGTGTGATTACGAAGTCTTTATGTATTTCTAGCAGTTTATGTTTTAATTTAGTCAGGTTGTAGTATTTGCCCTGATAATATCCTGAAAGAGGCCTCTGAGGTCGGGAAAACTCATGTCTAAGAATATATAAATTCATACACCGACCATTGAATAAAATTTTAAAATTTAATATGACTACAATCTTTACACAAAAATATTTACAATAAACTATTACGGAATGCTAAAAACTGTAATAAAAGATCATTTACAATAAAATTTGCTAAAATATAAAACATTAAAAGCGCTAAAAATCTGAAGCTTTCGGGACCGGCAGCTCCCTTCTTCAACAGTGATATGACTTCCTGCAACATCTCCTTAAGTAGCAGGCTCACGGTACCTCCACACGTGGTATTTCTCCACGTGGTTCAATTGGCACATGGTCAGAACTGGAAGCGGAAATGTCTCGGGAACGTGGCAAAGAAAATCGTTCATCCGACCTTAATATAATTGTTTCAAAGATAGGATTAATACGTATACCTCTATCTCTATTCATTGTATTCCTACTGGATGAACAAATCCGTAAACCCTCGAGCCATTTACGCTCCCAGTATCCATGTGCACAATCCAAAATAATAGCGTCCTCCGGGGAGATTTGATGCTGCTTCTCCCAAAAATGTTCGGCCACAGCAGACTTGTTGTATTCAGCGGTTCTTATGGCATTTAAATGTTCCCCCAGACGATCCCTGAGCCATAGTTTTGTTTCCCCCACATAGCCCACTAAAATAACACACCTATAGAAGCATACAATATGTGGATTAGCCTTACATTCGCCTTATTTAAGCATAAATATGCATTACACAGTTCAAATGTATATTATCAGGGCAAATACTACAACCTGACTAAATTAAAACATAAATTGCTAGAAAACAAAGACTTCGTAATCACACCAAGCTTTATCAAGCCATTACTTCGTAATGGCTTGATAAAGCAGCCAATAATTTTGCATTCATTTGCAAATATTTTTATACACATACGTTAACTAAGGAACTTAACTCAAGTAATACTTACAAGCTGATTTCCAGTACTTGTAATAGCATTACAAAAAAACTAATAGCCTTCAATAAGAAACTAAAGCTTAATTTAAGCAATTACAGCTTGCCTTATATTTACTTCATTCCTAAATTTCATAAAAAACCAATAGGCTTCAGATTCATAACCTCATGCAAAAATAATTATGTACACAAATCTGGAAAGACACTTGAACAACTACTGCAACCACTGATGCATAACATACATAACAGTAAAATCATAGGCAACCAACCTGTATTAAAATTTTTGCAAAGTAATAAAGTCAATAATATTCAAACCTTTGATTTCCATAGCCTATTTACCAGTATCAATCAAACCAATCTAAAATCTGTACTCAAAGATATATATGATAAACATAAGGATTCTATTTCCTGCAACACCTACTACTGGAACAACATACTGAACTTATGTATCTCCAATAACTTCATATATAATGGTAATACAGTATATCAACAAACCAATGGAACACCTATGGGCAGCCCAGCCTCATGTACAAAGGGTACTAGGAAAGTTTTGCAATATGACGCAACAATGAATCACAGGAAGCTGCTTGTTGCTGCATGTTGAGACATGTTCATACGTGCATAGTAGCTGCCGCGCCAAGTCGATGGACTCAGTTATTCATTAGTAGTGAGAGTGTAAACTGCTTGCGATGGCATCGTGGTCACGAAATGAGATAAGGACAGTTTTGCGGTATAATTTCGTGCGTGGTTTAACCATAGACCAGTGCTTAGAAGAAATGACTCTTGCATTAGATGATGATTGTCCACATCGTACAACGATATTCAGGTGGTATAGAGAATTCCAAAGGGGAAATTTCACTCTGGAGGATTCTGAGAGGCCGGGAAGGCCACGAACGTCAGTTACGGAGGAAAACGTTACTGCTGTGAGGAAAATGCTTGACGAAAACAGGCGAGTGACCTACCAACAGATAGAGGATACTTTGGGCCTGAATGCACCAGCAATTCGTTCGATTCTACAAGATCATTTGCATGTGAAGAAACTTTGTTCTCTCTGGGTGCCGCATCAACTGACTGAAGAGCAGATGACACGACGTGTGACTTGGTGCCGGGAGATGTTAAAAAAGTTTGATAAGGGACAATCTCGGTATGTGAACAACATCGTGACAGGTGACGAGACTTGGCTGTACTATTACGATCTGCCGACCAAGGCTCAAAACAAAGTTTGGGTCTTTGATGATGACGACACACCCGTAATTGTCAGAAAATCCCGATCTGTAAAGAAGAAAATGATAGCTGTATTTTTCAAATCGAGTGGAATTGTGGAACGTGTCATTTTGGACATGCAGAAGACAGTCACGGCTAAGTGGTATACTGAACAATGCCTGCCTAAAGTCATTGGATCTATGAAGAACCTGCGGCCAAAGTCAAGAATGGACACCTGGTACCTCCATCACGAAAATGCTCCAGCTCACCGCGCCAAAGCCTGCACCGAATATTTGACCACGACAGGACTGAAACTTCTCGAGCACCCTCCCTACAGTCCAGACCTTGCTCCCTGCGACTTTGCACTGTTCCCGCATGTGAAAATGAAGCTAAAAGGGAGGCGGTTTTCCAGTGATGAGGACCTTCTACGGGCTTGGGACAACAAGTGTGCTTTACTCCCTAGTGAAACTTGGCAGAACTGGTTTAAAGATTGGTTTCGGAGGATGGAGAGGTGTATTGAATGTAGAGGAAATTACTTTGAAAAAGTTAAATAAACAAAGCTGTATTGCAAAACTTTCCTAGTACCCTTTGTATAATAGCCAACCTATATCTATATTGGTCAGAAACCTCATTTCCACAGGACCTTATCCTATTCAGATATATAGACGACCTCATAGTGATCAACTGCCCGAATTTTATCCAGGATTATGGACATTTATACCCCAACGAACTTGTACTAGAAAGAACAAAAAATTCTGATACAGCAGCCCATTTTTTGGATCTAGACATTAAGTTAAAAAATGGTATAACCTCCATCAATTTGTACAACAAACGTGAAGCATTCAACTTTAGCATAGTAAACTTTACACAATGGAATTCCAGTATTTCCAAACAGGTACATGCTAATGTTATCCTAGTACAATGCATCAGAATAGCAACCATAATGCAGCAACAAAACAACAGCTAGTGATGATAACATCAGAATATTATACAGTAAAGTGACCAAAAATCTTTTTCCTATTGCATATCTGCGCCATCATATCAATAACATATTAAGGCACAAGAACCTAATAGATATTAATATAAACAGCATTATTGACTTAATTATTCCCATACGCATCAAGTATGTATATAGCGTAAATACAATACACTAGGCCTCTTTGGTGTCTTACAGTCTGGAAAACTCGTACCCACCGATTGGCCTAACACAGTGTATTTATCTTGTAATTATTTTTAAGCCTATCTTGATTTATTTATTTAATCGTTAATTGTGATTTGATTGTATCTTAAATGTACACAATTACACTTTTAACACAACTGACTTAAATACATGATGCACTAACTCTCGGACATTCATTCAGGGTCCTAACTGTAGGAACGGGTTTGCAACCCGAATTACCCTAGCCCAACTACATATTTCTAATTTAATCATCTTTTTACTTTACTAGGTTCTACATTTTATGCTCTGTGCGCCATTAGTTTACCGAACGCTATACCAGAGCTCTATTTTTTCGCCTTAACAAAGTTTAGCTGCCGTCTACTGCTACTTTGTCAGCTATTATATTTCTTAGCTATCCTGGGTGTTTGAGCATCATGTACTTAATCTTAGCCTAGCGCAGCTCCACCGCCTACGTAAATTCATTACATAATATACAGACACCAAAATTCGTCTAATGCTAGGCGCCGCTAGCGTATCTACGCATATATACACGGGTTAGCCTCCAGCACAGTCTTTTCTGTCAACACGACCAGTAGCGGTAAGTCCTTGTCATTCGGTCACTCCTTTCCTTTGTCTTCGCCTATTTCACTTTCATTGCGGTCTACTTACTTCTGTAAGGTCATCCATGTTCTGTATGTAATACTTTAGTAACACATAATAATTTTGCATAACTTGATTTTAATTATTTATTCAAAATTCTTTTTAGATTTTACCACGTGGTTTCTTACAAGTGTTCTTTGACATACAGAACATGTTAAAAACAGAAGTAAGAGTATTGCTGTCCTTTTCATAATTTTGGTGGATGACCTCTGAAGAAGACACAAAAATTATGAAAGATACTGCAATGCTATTTCTACCTTGGTCGTTGTTTTTTCAAAATTTGCTTTTTGGTTCTTTTCATTTTATATCGTTACACTTAATTTTCTTTTCCTTTCTTCCACCCTTCGTTCAACACATATCGCTCCCAGGGTACACCGTATTTGCATTAGTTAAATTGGAGTCTGGGTGCGAGGTTAGCCTGTGCGGACATTGCTCCTTAAAGCTCTTCAAACAGAGAAGTTTTTCCTGATTTATTTTCTGCTTTATTAGTTTAAATTGTCATATTAACTTATTTTCTAGAGTAGCTTTATATTCCTAGTTACGATACTTAGTTTAAAGTTTAACTTAGACAGAGATTTTGTAGATATTACTTAGTATCGGTAACGGTATCAAATCCACGTGTCACAAACCAAATTTTTTTTTTTAACCAAATTTAGTCGATTTATTAACCAACTGTTATATCAAATTATCTTCTATAAGTAGATTATAGACCTAGTCAGGATCCTTAGTTTATTCTAAATTGAGATAGCGAGATTTGGAAGCTAATCAATACTTACGAGTCCGTAGAAATACCGTTCGTGAATTCCCGCCATTTTTACACGATAGCATAAGCTTAGTGTCGTATAGTGCATAATATAATATTGTCAACTAATCAGTAAATCTATTAATCTTGATAAACTTTATTGTCAATTAAATTGTACTTTTAACTCTATATATATATATATATATATGTAACGACTTAATCTAACAAATAATTAATACATAACTATAGTGGTACACGTGATACGGAAGTTGTATAAAGGGAACTCGTAGAAAACACTAGATACCGAAAAAAATATATATATAACATAACTGTTTTGGGATATAACTTAAGGATTTAATTTTTGTTTTGAATTTTATTGAATTAAATCGGAATCATGACTCTGACCAGAGCAGCAAAGCAAAAGGCTCAAGCTAATGGGAGTGCTGTGGTTCAGGGGAGACCTGAGGGGGGCAGTTGCCCTCTGAATCACAGTCTAGTAAAATGCACTGTTTGCTTGATGTTTGCGGAGCAGTTGGGTACGGGACATGATACTGCCAAGGGGGATGTCTTTGTGTGTGCACGATGTAAGGAGTGCAAGGAAATCAGGCGACAACTCAGCGTTGTTATGGGCCTTTATGAGAGCTTGAAGGACAGGGTGGATGCCCTCGAAGGAAATAAATTGAGGGGCCCATCAAGCTCTCAGCTGCCCACATCAACGCCAGAGCTTGCACTTGGTCATCAGGCAACACAGAAGCAGCCCCCTAGGCAGAATGCGCTGGTCCCACAGGAACTAGTAGTTGTTGGTGACTCTATTGTCAGGGAAACGGGGAACATCCTTTGTAAAAAGGATAGGTGGAATAGGACCAGGGTATGTCTGCCAGGGGCAAAGGTTGATGACGTTGTAGAGCGGATATCATCTTTTAAGGGCACAAAAGGTGATATAGTTGTACACGTTGGCACTAATGATATTAAGAGTAGGAGACCGGCGGAATTACTTAGCAAGTACAGGTCACTGTTGAAAAAAAGCCGTGAATTAGGGTTGAACTTGAAAGTGTCTGCAATTCTGCCCAGACACGATAGGAGGGAGTATATGATGAGAGCCTTGTCGATCAATTCGGCCCTGGAGGGATTGTGCAAGGCTCAAGGGGTAGAATTTTTTTCAGCCTGGACTGTACTTGTTAACAGAAGAGATTGCTTCTACAGGGATGGGATACACTTAAATAGAAAGGGTGCAAGAATTTTTGCTGATGCTGTCGAGGCAGTGTTAGGTGGGTCGGAAAACTGCTAGTTGGGGGGGATACAAGGACTAATAGATTAACAGTAGCCAGTGGCAGAGGTGGAAGTGATTCTTGCACTGCTTCTATTGAAATGAGCAGAAGTCTGAAAAACAGGATGCAGGATATTTCAGAGACTGCTGGTAGTCATTGCGGTACAAGTAAACACATGGGTTGTGTTAGGGTAGCTAAGAATAGAAACAGGTGCATGTATACCTGCGTGTACACCAATGCTAGGAGTTTGGTAAATAAATTTGATGAATTTGAGGTATTGCTCAAAACATCAAAGGCAGATATTGTTGGGATATCAGAGACGTGGTGTCACACAGATATAAGTAATGCGGAACTGGAATTTGGGGAATACAATGTGTATAGAAAGGATAGACAGGACAGGAGGGGAGGAGGGGTCATGCTATTAATTAAGAAACACATAAAGTCCAAGGAAGTGAAGCCAGTCGACATCGATGGACAGGGCAGCGTCGAGTCAGTTTGGTGTGACATAAGCATAGGGAAATCAAAATTGAGAGTAGGAGTGTGCTATAGGCCTAATGACTCTGATGAGTATAATAAGATATTGTACAGGGAAATAGAGTGGGCCAGTAAATCAGAGAGTCTTATAATGGGGGATTTTAATTTCCCAGATATTGACTGGAATTTGTGGGTTGGTCACTCGCACACTAGCAAGGCTTTTGTGGATTTATTGGATGATTGTTTTCTACATCAGCATGTTCGTGAGGCAACAAGAGGGAGCAATACTCTTGATCTGATTATCAGTAGTGATTCTTCATGCATTAAGAACCTGCAGATAAATGAACCACTAGGTGGCGGTGATCACAGTGTGTTGAAGTGGGATTTACTCAAGGAGGTAACTACCATCAGAGGTAAAGGGAAGGGTTTTTGTTTTCGTAAAGGCGACTATGATGGTCTGAGACAGTATTTAAATTCTATACAGTGGGACCAACTGATGATGTTACCAACAGCAAACTCAAAATGGGAAGCATTCAAGGAACTAATCTTGGAGGCTACCAGGCTTTACATACCAACTAAGAAATATTGTTCAAGGTTTAGGCCTAAATGGTTGTCAGATGAACTAATGAGACATGTGGCAGAGAAGAAAAATGCATGGGATACATACAAATTAATGGGTGACATGGAAGCCTATGATAGATATAAGTTGGTCTGTAACCAAGTCACAAAGGAGATTAGGCAGGCAAAGGCAGACTATGAAAAATCCTTGGCAAAGGATGCAAAGAAAAACAGAAAAGAGTTCTTTACATACTTGAACTCGAAAAGGAAAGGGATGAATCAGATTGGTCCACTGGATATTGATGGTTCAACAGTTGAGGATCCTGCTCAGGTGGCTAACAATCTAAACGAGTATTTTGCATCTACATTCACGCATGAGGAGTTATTCAGGAAGGAGAATGATGTAGGTAAAGTAAACATTGGCAGTGAGCTGGATGATTTTGTAATAACTGAGAGGAAAGTGGAGGAGAGATTGTTGAGGATAAACATAAAAAAGGCACCTGGGGTGGATGGGATCTATCCAGTTATATTAAAGGAGGCAGCAAAGGAAGTAAGCAAACCCTTAGCCATAATTATGAGAGCTTCCTTGGACTCAGGGGAGGTACCTATGGACTGGAGATGTGCAAATGTGACCCCAATTCACAAAGGAGGTTCAAAGGCTGACACAAGTAATTATAGACCTGTTAGTTTAACTTCTGTTCCAGGTAAATTAATGGAGGCACTGGTTAAAGAAGCACTGCAGGATCATCTAGACAAGAATTCAGTTATAGCTCAGACGCAGCATGGTTTTGTTAAGGGCAGGTCTTGCCTGACCAATTTGATTGGATACTATGATGTAGTCACAAAAGAACTGGATGCAGGGAATAACTTTGATATTATATATTTGGATCTTAGAAAGGCTTTTGATACTGTTGCACATGGAAGACTGCTGCACAAATTGGAGCAGTGTGGCATTGGAGGCAAATTGCTGCTATGGATAAGGGGATGGTTGAGTGGCAGAAGACAGAGAGTGGTAATCAATGGACACTGCTCAACGTGGACTAATGTTATTAGTGGAGTTCCTCAAGGTTCAGTGTTGGGTCCGTTGTTGTTTTCGGTGTTTATGAATGATATTGATGATGGGATATCAAGTTTAATGTCCAAGTTTGCAGATGATACAAAGGTTGGCAGGGTCGTTAAGGACAATACTGACGCTATGCTGCTGCAACAGGATCTGGACAGGTTGAACAGATGGGCTGAGAGGTGGCAAATGAGGTTTAACATCGACAAATGTAAAGTGCTGCATATGGGAAACAGTAACCCCAGATCAACGTATCAACTCTGCGGTACTACACTGACAGTGGTGGAGAATGAAAAGGACCTGGGGGTAATTGTGCAGGCAGATATGAAGTTCTCTGAGCAGTGCAGACGAGCTGCAAGAGTAGCTCATGGTGTCTTGTCAATGATAAAGAGGAATTTTTCTAGCAGGGATAAGGAGGTGATTATTCCCTTGTATAAGGCAATGGTAAGGCCACATCTTGAGTACTGTATACAGGTCTGGAGGCCTCATTTCAAGAAGGATGTAGAGCTGCTGGAACGGGTACAGAGAAGGGCAACAAGATTAGTAAATGGAACAAAGAGTTGCTCTTACGAAGAAAGGCTTAAGTTTTGCAAATTACAGAGTCTGGAGACTAGGCACCGGCGAGGTGATCTGATAGAGGTGTATAAGGCTTTGAATGGTTTGAGCATGCTCAATGCCAATGGGATTCTTCATCTTTCTCAGAATAATCACCTCAGAGGGCATAAATTCAAATTGAGGAAGGACGGATGTCGGATAGATGTGCGGAAATTTGCCTTTGGCCAGCGGGTGGTTGGTTGGTGGAACCGACTTCCATCACTGGTTGTTGAAGTTGATAGCCTAAACAAATTTAAAGCTCAACTGGACAGGTATTTCGAACGAACGGAGGGGTGAAATGGGAGTGGGTTTTTTTTTTTTTTTTGTTTTTTTTTTGGCTGATGCTGAATAAGCTTGCTTTCTTGCATCATATGCCTCTACTAATGCTAATGCTAATGCTAATATTCTACACATAAAAATAATTTTATATATATACATATACACACACACACACACACACACACACACACACACACACACACACACACAGTCGTTAAAATTAAAGTATTCCTTTGTAGAGGGCTCTGGAGAGAGTTCTAAGGCTGGTACTTTTACTAAGGCTCGTAAGAGAAATTTGGACAACAGGTACAATAAAGAATGCACTTGCCATTTATTGGGGGGAAAAAAAAATTTGTTACAAAACTTGTCATTATATGGCATGTAATAAGATTATGCAAATAACAAATTATTTGCATAATCGTAAGCTATTGTCACAGCAGTACTACTGAGCTCTACTGTACTGTATAAAAGCAAATCAGTCTCTTCAAAATCATACAGTAGATGTTTGCCTGGACTACAGCTGGACAGGTATTTCGAACGAATGGAGGGGTGAGGTGGAAGTGTTTTTTTTGGCTGATGCTGCATAAGCTTGTTTTCTTGCATCATATACCTATGCTAACATTGCGGGAAAAGGTGCTATTAGTGAAGCTGTACTATCAGAAAGCAAAAATGGAGCTGTGGCTATTAGAGAATTCTGGTGTCAGAAGTATATAAGGCGTGGACCTATGACTGTTTGTGCTCTCCACAAAACAATTGCAAAATTTGAAGCAACAGGACATCGTGGGTGTTCAACCAGGAAGAGGTCAAAAATGAGTGGACTCCTCATGTTGAAGATGTGGCTATGGCTGTCATGGATTTATCAAGTCAATCTCCATGTGGTAGCGTAAGCGTGCCAGATGTTTCTCGTGAAGTGGAAATGCCATATTCCACTGTAAGGCTAGTAATGCATTTTGGTGTTTTGGTACTATCCTTACAAGATGAACATGCTACAGCAGCTAAAGCATGGTGATGCAGATATTTGTTCACATACGCATTTCAGTTTCTGGTGCGAATGACAGTGAATATCACCTGGCCATGGAACATCTTTTGAAGCATGAAGCCCACTATAATTTAAATGGACAAGTGAATATGCACAACCATCGCATTTGGGGTAAAAGTAAACCCTCGAGTTATCCAAGAGGTCCTGTTGCATTCTCCAAAAGTGAGTGTGGTGTGGATTTACAGCCACATTCATGATTGGGCCATATTTTTTTTTGAATAGGTAAACACCGACTGGACCCCGAACCTGTTCCATCACAGGATGGCGATATTATGAAAAGTTGGCAAATTTTGCAATACCAGAGCTGCAACAAAGTGGGTGCCTTCAGGATACCATATTCATGCAAGATGGTGTGCCACCCCTCATCCACCATTGTGTCCCAAGATTGCTAAGGCAACGCTTTACAGACGAACAGACATCTTGGCCACCCCAATCACTGGACCTCACTCCATGCTACTTCTGGTTGTGGGATTTTTTTGATGAACCAGGTGTATCAGGAAGGATGGGAAACTCTGGGAGATCTGAATGATCTGACAGAGTTTCACATTAGATGTCATGTGCTGGTTATTCCAGTTGACATGTTACGTTCTGCTGTAGAAAATGCTGTTCTTCAAATGGAAACAGTTGTTGACACATTTTGTAAAATTTTTTTTTTTCCCCAATAAATGGCAAGTGCATTCTTTTCTGTACCTGTTGTTTAAATTTCTCTTCAGAACAAGTCTTAGAACTCACTCGAGAGTCCTCTACGTGGGGATACTTTAATTTTAAGAACACTGTGTGTGTGTATATATATATATATATGTGTGTGTGTGTGTGTCACAAATGAAAGTAAAATAAAAATAAATATAGATGGAGAAGTTATTAATCACAAAATGCCGAGCCTAGTTGAAGAGAAAAAAAGAGAATGTTAAGAACCTAAAAAAAAAAAAAAAAATCATTAAATCTGAATTAATGCCAAATTAACAGGCTAATCATATGTACAAAAGCTGAAAGAAAAAGAGGGGAGGGTAATAGAGATTAAAAATTAAAGAATTAAAAACTTTAAAATTTTAAAAATATTAAAAATTGGTACATAGATCAGGTATTTCATCAGGGGGCTACACATAATCATGCACCAAACACTGTTTCTATGCAAACTCATTCTGATGGAGAAGCTATTAAAATGAAATAGATAAATAAAAAAAAAAAAATTATTTTTAAATAAAAATTTGTTTTAATCTTCAGAAACATGAGTGAGGTAGCCCCAACACAGTGTATTTAGATTAATAAATTAAATAACAGTGTATTTAGAAATAAATTGAGTCGATAGTATGTAAGAACGCAAACGCAGTGTGTTTAGTTTAATAAATTGAGTAGAAAGTAAATCGAAAGTATGTAAGTTAAATAATAATAACAAGGTAGCTTTATAGAAAAAGGAAGCAATGCAAGGTAGGGGAAAGAAGTTAAAAATATAGAGGTGAAGATAGTGAGAATGTCCGAATCACCCTTGTATTACACTAATAGTTCAACGGACGGAAAAACGAAGAGTAGAAAGATGTAAAGAGAAGGAAAAAAGTTTAAAGGATACTAGGCAAGCTGGGTGTGTAAAGTACCCAACCACATAGAGAGGGCCTTGGCTGTGAGAGTGTTAGTAGAAGTGGAAATTAATACCGCTAGCTTGTAGTGTATATTTTGAGTGATAGATATATGAAATATAATAAAAAATATGAAGAGGAGAAAAATTAAATACCTATGATATTTGGCAGAAATAAGTTGAGTGAAATATAATCAAGAAATGAAGATACAAATATGCGATCATGATTAATAAGGTAAAATTATGCGAATATGATTAATAAGAATGGAATGTAAACAGAGGGAAAACTATGACGATGGTGGAGTTCTCAGAAGAGAACTATGGGAGCCCTCTGTGGTTAAAATAAAATAGAGAAAATAAGATTGGACATAAGTAATTACTGATATTAAATTACGAAAAATGAAAAGAAAAACTTAGGAAGTGAAAGAACACGAACATCGTTCTAATAGGAGTCATAATAGAAGTCATTATGTGTGATCACTTTCCAAGCAGTGGAAATACTACCATTCAAATGTACAACTATACAGGTATCGAATTAACCCTAATCAAGGTGGAACATGATGAAACCGAATTTTTCATTAATGAAATCAGAGAGATTTTTTTTATAATAGAAATTAATAGGAATGTCATTATTGCGAAGTTTGGTATAGAGATCATTTAAAGCACCAGCAAAAAGTGATTGATTGCTACTAATATTAGCCAAACGGAGAATTTGTGTGTAGATTATATTTTTATGAACCTTAATCGAAATGTTAGAGTTCCAATTTGTTAAATAGATAATATTAAAATTAAATTCGCTTCGTTTGTCGAATAGTTCCAAATTATGACGAAGAGGAGGACTATTTAGAGTAATACTTAAATCAAGAAAATTTGCATGTTGGTTGCCAAAGTTTTCTTTATTGAAAACTTTGGCATATGATCCCATATATGCTCCTTAATTTGATCAACATCATAAACATATTATTACTGGCAACCTGGACATTATTAACAACATTCCACTAAAGTCTGCTATGGAAAAAGGGTTTAAATTCAGACCCGTCCATAAGGCCAACCTCAATAATATATATAAAGATATTTATCTGAATATCTTAAACTTTTGCAACAAGTTAGCATATAAATATACAATACCCCACGAAGCTTTTTATAATGGGATAAATGTTACATATCAAGACATTAAAAAAATTATTTCTATCTACCTTTACAATAATTCACATATCAAGTACTTTAACCTGAAAAAAAAGCCATCTCAGATTTACAACAAAAATTTATTATCACTCCGGTAGATAAGGCTTCTAATAACTTTGCTATCTTTTGCAAGCAATTTTATTACACCACCCTCAAAAAGGAAGTAGAAAGTAGTTCCACCTTTTTACGCTGTAATCTCGGCATTAATACAATCATCAAAAAAATTATAGCCTTGCATAAAAAATTACATACCAAAATTTGCAATTCTACTTTACCTTTCTCGTATATGATAGCAAAATTCCATAAACATCCAGTCGGCTTCAGATTCATCACTAGTGCCAAAAAAAGTGGCTGTTATCATCCAGATAAACAATTTTTCAAATTGTTAACTACCATTCTTATTAATATCCCTTCCACTTGGATCATTAACAATAACCACAGTATCATTAAAATTTTTAATTCCAATACCTATTCCAGCATATTTAGTATTGAAACATATGACTTCACAACTTATTTACCTCCTTACCACATCACTTGATTGTTAATGTACTTCAACAATTGTTAATGTATTTCATCAATTGTTCCTCAAATACAAAAACGTTATACCAACAGATGAGGTTACTTGGAATAGCTACATCAACCTCTGTATTCTAAACAATTATATTTACGATGGTAAATATGGTTATAAACAATCCATAGGAGTTCCCATGGGTTCACAAATTTCTAGCATAGTATCTAATTTATTTCTTCATTATTACGAACATCTATATATTCATAACAACCTGAACCTTAATTTTTATGCATTCCGCTATGTTGATGACATTCTTATTCTCAACATTCATTTTGAAAATATTGCAAAATCCATATATCCCACTGAACTCACTCTCAATAAAGAAAACTTTGGCAACCAACATGCAAATTTTCTTGATTTAAGTATTACTCTAAATAGTCCTCCTCTTCGTCATAATTTGGAACTATTCGACAAAAGAAGCAAATTTAATTTTAATATTATCTATTTAACAAATTGGAACTCTAACATTTCGATTAAGGTTCATAAAAATATAATCTACACACAAATTCTCTGTTTGGCTAATATTAGTAGCAATCAATCACTTTTTGCTGGTGCTTTAAATGATCTCTATACCAAACTTCACAATAATGACATTCCTATTAATTTCTATTATAAAAAATCTCTGATTTCATTAAAGAAAAATTCGGTTTCACCATATTCCACCTTGATTAGGGTTAATTCGATACCTGTATAGTTGTACATTTGAAGCAGTGGTAGTATTTCCACTGCTTGGAAAGTGATCGCACGTAATGACTTCTATTATGACACCTATTAGAACGATGTTTGTGTTCTTTCACTTCCTAAGTTTTTCTTTTCATTTTTCGTAATTTAATATCAGTAATTACTTACATCCAATCTTATTTTCTCTTTTATTTTAACCACAGAGGGCTCCCATAGTTCTCTTCTGAGCAACTCCACCATCATTGTCATAGTTTTCCCTCTGTTTACATTCCATTCTTATTAATCATATTTGCATAATTGTACCTTATTAATCATGATCGCATATTTGTATCTTAATTTCTTGATTATATTTAACTCAACTTATTTCTGCCAAGTATCATAGGTATTTAATTTTTCTCCTCTTCATATTCTTTATTATATTTCATATATCTATCACTCAAATTATACACTACAAGCTAGCGGTATTAATTTCCACTTCTACTAACACTCTCACAGCCAAGGCCCTCTCTATGAGGTTGGGTACTTACACACCCAGCTTGCCTAGTATTCTTTAAACTCTTTTCCTTCTCTTTACATCTTTCTGCTCTTCGTTTTTCCGTCCGTTGAACTGTTAGTGTAATACGAGGGTGATTTGGACATTCTCACTATCTTCACCTCTATATTTTTAACTTCTTTCCCCTACCTTGCATTGCTTCCTTTTTCTATAAAGCTACCTTGTTATTTATTATTATTTAACTTACATACTTTCCATTTAAACTTACGTTCTTACATACTTTCTACTCAATTTATTAAACTAAACACACTGTGTTTGCGTTCTTACATACTATTGACTCAGTTTAATTCTAAATACACTACGTTACTTAATTTATTAATCTAAATACACTGCGTTGGGGCTACCTCACTCATGCTTCTGGAGATTAAAAAAAAAAAATGTTTTAAATAAATTTTTTTTTTTTATCTATTTCATTTTAATAGCTTCTCCATCAGCATGAGTTTGCATAGAAACAGTGTTTGGTACATGATCAGGTGTAGCCCCCTGATGAAATACCTGATCTATGTACCAATTTTTAATTTTTAATATTTTTATAATTTTAAAATTTAATTTTTATTTTTGAATTTATAATTTTTATCTCTATTACCCTCCCCTCTTTTTCTTTCAGCTTTTGTACATATGATTAGCCTGTTAATTCGGCATTAATTCAGATTTAATTCTACTTAATGATTATTTTTTTTTTATAGGTTCTTAACATTCTTTCTCATTTTCTCTTCAACTAGGCTCGGCATTTTGTGGTTAATAACTTCTCCATCTATTTTTATTTTATTTTACTTTCATTTGTGACACTTATTTATATACATGTATCCTGTTTTGCTGCTTGGCACATTCAGGTACATGTACTGTTTTTCCTTTTTTTTTTTCACTTCATTTTTTTCCTTCCACTTCTTCATTTTCATATTTCATGTATGTATATATATATATATATATACATACATATAAATAACCCTGTGTTCATATATGTGTATGAACACGGGGTTTTCTGAAAAGAAAATTTTTTTTTTTTTTTTTTTTATGAAAACCCCAAACACGAAAGGTATCAAAACCTATAGTACTTAGTACCGTGCATGGGTTGAAGGAGAAGTATGGGGGGATGCCGGAAACTTTGCTCTAGAGACCAAACATGCGTTTCACCACTTCAAGCCTCCAATAAGCAAAGTGGTGGTATTTCGCCGGTTGATGGAAGTCATCTACCACCTTAAAACAACTCAACTTTAATCTTTGCTCTAGAGACCAAACATGCGTTTCACAACTTCAAGCCTCCAATAAGCAAAGTGGTGGTATTTCACCGGTTGATGGAAGTCATCTACCACCTTAAAACAACTCAACTTTAATCTTGTTTTTACATAAATATATAATAAAAACTTTACCATCAATTTGCTATACAGTAAATCCCCGCTATTTGCGGGGGTTACGTTCCTGAGAAATACAGCAAATACCGAAAACGCGAATACTGAGTTATGGCTCCCATAGTCTAAAATTTTGTCTCCGTATGTATTATATGTACCTTCATAATATGACTATGTACATGGCGAAATGCAAGCATAAGGCATCGAAATGAAAATAAGAAACAATTTAATATTAAATGTAATATTTATTAGAAATTTCAAACCAGCGCCAGTGCTATCACCAGTTTCGCAAGTGTTGATAAAGGTGTTTTGCTTTTTCACAAATGATGAGTGAACTTAACGGAATTTTATTTTGAGTTTGGTCTTCTATCCACAGATTTAAAGATTTTTCTAATTTAACATCACGAGTTACAGAGCAAATTTTTGAAACAGTTAGCGCATTTTCACGGACACTACGGCGGATTTTTTCCTTCCGATTTCTTGATTGATCGTACCATTGAATTATTGATTTTATAATGTTTTGCAATTGACGAGACACTTTCAACATTAGAAATTGTCTAATAACTGAATTTTACTCGCTAATGTCATCACCTTCTTTGATCTTTCCACAATTCCCTTGTTATTCGTAGCCATATTTTTGTAGGGGTTAGAAAAGAATTTGTCCACAATAAAGTCACTTTCTTCCGTTAACACACTCGAAAAAGTCTGTTTACATCAACACACTGCAAAACGGTAATTTTTCACTTTTGTAAGCATATCAATTTATAAATTGATAAATTTATTCAATTTATAAGCATATAAATTAAAAGCAAATGGCAAAACCTTCCATGACAAGCGCATAGCACATACTCAACAAGGATTAGCGAGAAACATCCGCTCTCGCGATTTTTGTCACCCCTCTCCCCCACCAAGAGCGCTGTTTTGACTGGGAAAGATGATTTTAGCCACGCCCATGTTTTTTATGGCGGAAAATGTTCACGGTGATTTAAAATTCACATTTTTTTAGGTTTCATTTTATATTAAATCAACTACCGCGAATAGCAGTGATTTACTGTATATATATATAGAAAGAATAATCTGACCAGTTCCAAAGGGTCTGTTTTTCAGACCCCTTGGAACTCGTCTACGCAACCCCCAGGGGCTGCAGATCCCACTTTGGGAAAAATAAGAATCTAATTGCTTGGCTAAGTTTATGCTTTCCTGTATTCTTTTTTAAAGTAAAATTTGGAACTTAAGAATTTTGATCTGCACTATCATCCTCTGAACTTTGGTTTACCCGCGACAGCATTTTCACCAAATCCACTTGGCCGGCCTCTTTTTTTTCCTACCAATAATTTCTTGAATGTCTTCAGTTGTCATATCATCAAAACCTTTCCACCCTACCAAATTAGCAAGTTCTACTATTGCACTGATTCCGTTTTCGGTTGGTTCAACCATATTTCTTGAATGAACAGACTCTGGCCATACATTTTTCCAACGTGCATTTAATGTTGATGGTTTTACTTCGAGAGATAAAGCTATGATTGCGATACGGTCAACAAATGAAAAATGTTTCCATGTCTCCATCAATTCAATGGATTAGAAATCAGTTTTTTCCAAAATCCATTGTAATGAATTACTGATGTATTGAGTTTTAAAGGTAGATATAATGTCTTGATCTTATGGCTGAATTAAAGAAGTTGTATTAGGTAGTAGGAACATTACTTCAAAGTTTGGATGACTTAAATCTTTTGAATGGCCTAGCGCATTATTGGATAGTATAAAACTTTGAAATCTAGATTTTGTTGCTTTAAATAGTTTTTCTACAGCTGGCACAAAAGAATTTAGAAGCCATTCTTTAAATAAATTGAGAGTTACTCAAGCTTTTTATATATGTTTTCCACTATACCAGTAACGTGTTTTTATTTACACCTTTCATTGCAGGAGGATTAGAGGATCTATACACTAAGCACAGGTTTTATCATGTAATGGTCCTTGAGGATGTCACAGACATTCTCTCAGATATGCCAGACAAGCTGTATTGACTACCTGGGAGACTAAAACGCTGATGGAACTGATATTCGAATGACATTCAAGTCAAGCAGACCCAATTTCGGTGAAGTCAATGGTCTGTGACAGCCAAATGCTCTGCTAACACCTTCACAATGGTGGGACTGTTAGTAATCCTGGGTATAACCCCCATGCATAAGCACACTGTGGATGACCATCCAGGTATGAACCAACTTAAACCAGGGGTTGAGGTGTGGTGCCCACGCCACATAGAGGAGAGCCACCCCTCTGTGTTACCAGGAAATACTAGGGGGTAGATGACTCATCAACCGGTGCAATGCCACCACTTTGCTTATTGGAGGCTTGAAGTGGTGGAACCCATGTTTAGTCTCCAGAGCTAAGTTCCAGTCAACCCTTCCCCATCTCTTCCATCATGCACTAAGACTGACTTTTGAGGTTATGATGAACATCATGGCGAGATTCAATCTTCCTTACATTCCGAGGGTACAACTCTAAAATGGTGTTCGCAGGACGGCTGCTAGTTAGTACACCGAACCTATTGGTAACTCTTTAGGAGACTTCCAGACCAGCTAGTAGCAAGTCCGAAAGTCTCCTAAAGAGTTACCAATTACTCCAGTTACTATCTGGCAGAGTCTTGCTAATACTACTCTGCCAGATAGTAACTGGAGGGAATCGAAGTACTGTGTATGCCGGGGGGGGGGGGCATTGCCGAGACCACGTTATGTCAAGGATCTGGGTATATTCTTACCACATGTATGCCATATCCAAAAATGTCATTACTTCATACAGCATGTCCCCCCCACTCTTTCTCACCATTGAATACACAGTGAATTGTCAAACTAATAGAGTAAGCTTACCTGCAAAAAGATCTAAACCTCCAAACATTTCCTAATTCATTTCACAAATATACCTGGTTTCAATTCTAATCTCAAAGTTGTCCATTTCCACTTGCAGTTTGCCAAACCCCATGTACTTTTTCTGACAGAATCACAGTTATCGGTTGATTCAACTACTGCTCATCTCAGTTGCCCAAACTATTTGCTGTATGATTCCTTTCGCCTCAAAGGTGATACCTGTGCATATGTCCATTCAGATATTCCCCGTCAGAGACTTGGTAATTTGGAATCTCCTCACTTCGATCTTCTCTGGCTTAAAATCTCTCTACTTCATTGTGTCAAATTCATCTGTTGTCTCTACCATTCTCCCAACTCCACTAATCACTTGGAGCTCTGTCTTCCTCTCTTTGCAACTTGACTTTCTCCAGTCCAAATTTCCTAACAGTGAGGTAATTTTCCTTGGTGATTTTAATGTTCACAACTCCAGCTGGCTTCCGTTTTCTAGTCGCTCCGACCCAGCTGGTTGAGATGCTGAGGCTTTTGCACTTACTAATTATGTTGTACAGATTGTTCATTTACCTTCAAGAATACCTGACAAGCCTAACCATACAGCCAATGCACTTGATCTTTTTCTCACAAACAACCCTTCTAAGTACATGGTTGAAGTGAATGGTCCTTTAGACATCTCAGATTACAACTTGGTGATTGTCTTTATCTCATGGCTATTTCCAACCTCTTGTTTGGCATTGCAAACAACAAGAGGTTGGGAATGCAAAATGGGATGACCTGCGAGATTTCTTCTTTTCCTTGGTCGGATTACTGTTTCAAAAGTTCTGATGTCAACTTTTGCTCAGATCGTGTCAGTGAAATTATTCTTGCAGGAATGGAATCCTTTATCCCGCACTCCACTTTAAAATCTCGTCCTTTATCTAAACCTTGGTTTTCCAATAAATGTGCTAAGGCTATTCAAGAGAAGAATGTTGCATATCCTAATTGGCTTGTTTCTAATTCTTCAGTTTCATTTTCTGCCTACACCAAAGCTCGCAACAATTGTAAAGCAGTTATTAAGCAGTCCAAACTAGAGTTTGAACAGGCTAGGAGTAGAAAACTTGCTTCTTGCCCTAATGGTAGCCGAGCATTCTGGTCTCTTGCCAAAGCTACTGGTTGCAACTTTTGCCCATCTCTGCTCCCACCTCTGTCCAAACCAGATGGTTTTGTTGTCACTTCAGCCAAGGATAAAGCTGAGCTGCTAGCATCCCATTTTTCTTTCAACTCATATTAATGATCTTGGTAAAACACCTCCCACCATTCCCAACCTGCTCCATTCAATGCCTTCCATCAAAAGGACGTCAGAAGGATTTTGACAAATCTTGATGTTATGAAAGCTCCAAGTCCTGGCGGTATTTCTCCACTTGTTCTCAAAATCTGTGCTCCAGAACTTACTCTTGCTCTTTGCCACCTTTTTTCACTTTCTTATTCCAAAGGTGTTTTTCCTTCTGCTTGGAAATTTTCTCATATCCAGCCAGTTCCTAAAAAGGGTGACAAATCCCTCCCATCCAATTGTCGTCCCATTGCAATTACTTCTACTCTTTCTAAAGTAATGGAGAAATCAATTAACAGCCAACTCTTAAACTACCTAGAAACCTTCCGTCTGATCAACTATCGCCAGTATGGATTCCGTCAGTGTCGATCCACTGGTGATATTCCATTTATGGACTAATTCAGTGGAAAGGTTCGGTGAAGCACAAGTAGTTGCTCTTGACATCTCAAAGGCTTTCGATCGTGTTTGGCATAAAGGTCTTCCAAACAAGCTTCCATCTTATGGTTTGCCAACTGTTTTTAGTAATTGATTATAGAGTTTTTTCTCTGATAAAAAAAAGTTTATGGAAAAAAAAAAATCTCCTGATGCATTACTGTACATAAGTAAAGTTACAAAATCTTTTGATGCCTTAAAACTTGATGCAGTTTTCTCTTTTTTTTTTTTTTTTTTTGAAATGTTTTGTTGGGCCTCCACCAAAGACCTGTCTCATCAACAGTGAAAATTTGATGTGGTGTGTTTCCGTGCTCTTCAATAATTTTTTTTAAAATTGCTGTGCATATTTCTTGGCAGCTTCATTATCAACCAATGCACTTTCCCTCTTGCATTATGTTATGTAATGAGAAGTGGTTTTTAAAATCTCTCAAACAAACCGGACAATCCAGTTGATTTGAGCAACAAACAATCTGGACCATAAAGAAAAATTAACAGAAAATTAGAACTGTTGTTAGCATTAGCAAGGGCCATCAGCCAAAAAAAAAAAAAAAAAACATACTCCCTTCTCATTTCACCCATTCACTCACTCCAAATGTTTGTCCAGTTCTGCCTCGAATCTGTTTAAGCTATCAACTTCTACGACAGGTGAAAGTTTGTTCCAGCAATCAACCACCCACTGGCTAAAGACAAACTTCCACACATCTATCCTACAACTCTTTCCTCAATCTGAATTTGTGCCCTCTCAGGTGATTATTCTGAGCAAGAGGAAGAATCCCATTAGCATTGAGCATGCTCAAACCATTCAAGGCTTTATACACCTCAATCAGATCACCTCGCAGGTGCCTAGTCTCTTCACTGTAATCTGCAAAACTTAAGCCTTTCTTCATAAGACTGCCCCCTTTGTTCCATTCACCAATCTTGTTGCCCTTCCCTGCACTCGCTCCAGCAGCTTGCTACATCCTTCCTAAAATGAGGCCTCCAAACCCGTATACAGTGACCACTGCCTTATACAAGGGGATAATCACCTCCTTATCCCTGCTAGAAAAATTCCTGTATATCATTGACAAGACACCTCTTGCAGACTGTCTGCACTGCTCAGAAAACTTTATATCTGCCAGCACAATTACCCCCAAGTCTTTTTCACTTTCTACCACTGTCAGTGTAGTATCACACAATTAATACGTTACTCTGGGGTTACTGCTTCCCATATGCAGTACTTTACATTTGTCAATGTTAAACTTCAGTTGCCACCTCTCAGCCTATCTGCTCAAATTTTCTAGATCCTGTTGCATTAGTGTCATTATCAACCCTGCCGACCTTCGTATCATCTGCAAACTTGGACATTAAGCCTGATATACCATCATCATGTCCATTGATTACCACTCTGTATTCTCCCCACCCAACTATCCCTTTATCCATAGCAGCAATTTGCCTCCAATGCAACACTGTTCCAATTTGTGCAACAGTATCAAAAGTTTTTCTAAGGTCAAAATATAAGATATCAAAATTATTCTTTGCATCCAGTTCCTTTGTGACTACATCAAAGTATCCTATCAAATTGGTCAGAAAGACTTCCTCTTAACAAACCCATACTGTGTCCGAGCTATAACTGAAGTCTTGTCTAGATGATCCTGCAATGCTTCTTTAACCAGCGCCTCCATTAATTTCTCTGGAACAGCAGTGAAACTAACAGGTCTAATTACCTGTGTCTCTCCCTTTGATTCTCCTTTATGGATTGAGGTCACATTTGCACATCTCCAGTCCATGGGTACCTCCCCCTGAGTCCAAGGAAGCTCTCATAATTATGGCTAAGGTTTTGCTTACTTCCTTTGCTGCTGCCTCTAATATAACTGGATAGATTCCATCCACTGCAGGTGCCTTTCTTACGTTGATCTTTAAAATTTTTTCCTCCACTTTACTCTGTTATTACAAGATTATCTAGCTTACTGCCAGAGTTTAATACACCTCTGGCATTCCGCTCCCTGAATAACTCCTTGTGTAAAATATTCATTTAGTTTGTTAGCTACCTGAGCAGTATCATCAACAGTTGTACATTGATATCAGATTGGTCCATCTGATTCATCCCCTTCCTTCTAGAGTTTACCTAGGTAAAGAACTCTTTTCTGTTTTTCTTTGCATCCTTTGCCAAGGATTTCTCATAATCTGCCTTTGCCTGCCTAATCTCCTTTGTTACTTAGTTATAGAGCAGCTTATATATATCCTAGGCTTCTGTGTCACCTGTTCATTTATATGTATCCCATGCATTTTCCTTCTCTGCCACATGTCTAATTAGTTCATCTGACATCCATTTAAGCCTAAATCATGAACTGTTTCTTAGTTGGTATGAAAATTCTAGTAGTTTCCAAGATTATTTCTTTGAATGCTTCCCATTTTGAATTTGCTGTTGGTAACATCAGTTTTTCCCACCGTATAGAATTTAAATACTGTCTCAGACCACTGTAGTCACCTTTACAAAAGCAAAAACCCTTCTCTTTACCCCAGATGGTAGTTACCTCTGAGTAAATCGACTTCAGCACACTGTGATCACTGCCACCTAGTGGTTCCTTTATCTCCAGATTCTTAATGCATGAAGAAAAGTTGTTGCTGCAAGACCTTTCATTTCTCAATTATTGGTGCTCAGGGACAAGGTGTCATATCTGCAGAAATGAAAGATCTTGCAGCAACAGCAGTTCTAATTTTGTGATTTAATTTTTTCTTTGTGGACTGGATTGTTGCTTTGTTTAAATTTAAACTCTTTATAACGTATCATACCTTTTTCTCTCTTTTTATGATGATCCAAAATTTGTATCTTTGATTCTAGAGAATTAAAGTTTCTTTTGAGTGGTGTTTTTTACTTTCCTTGGCCATAACTGAGGGCTGGAATTTAATTCACAATAAAGAAATTACTCCAATATGGTTCTTAAGAACAAAGTTTATAATACGTACCCAAAAACGTTTGTAAATGATTAAATAAAAACGAAAACAACCTTACAAAAACTTTAAAAGTCATGAACTGCACACTTCAGAGTCAATTTTTTTATGGTCTCAAAAAAGTTGTGCAATAGCACAGAACCTAAACAAGAATTTCCCAACAAAATAAAATACAAGGATTTCCCAGTTATTTATTATTTTTTTTTTTTTGCATGACGACTAGTGAATGAATAGTGGGATTCCCAAAAAAGAATGGGATTGTTTAAAAACTACATCTAGCACAGGGTTTTCCCCGTATAAAAGCTTAAAAACTAGGTTTGCTGCAATTCTCTAACCTGTTATATTTCTAGACAGAAACTGTTATATAAGTATTGTGTTGTGCGAGGATTGCCGTAATTTGTCAATCGTGTTAGAGCGACACCATGGTGTAGTACTGTGTTATACGAGGGGTGCGTGTCCTAACTTGCATTGTGACTTCAAAGTAATACAGTATAACACTGAACGACAAATATAATATATATATATATATATATACACACACACACACACAGTCAGACCTTAACGAACTTCCATATAGCAAATTTTTCTATGTAGCGAACTTTTTTTTTTTTATTTCTCCTTGGTCATTGCATTGAAAACAGTTTCTGTATAATGAAGAAAACTTCCATATAAGAAATTTTTTTTTTTTTTTTTTTTTACACCTCTGCCTTTAGGCATTAAAGCTGATGCTGTAGAAAGTATGAATTAAGAGCAAAAACATTTTACAGTCATGTCTGTAAAACCCTGCAGTACGAAACTGGCCAACCATGGTGCAAGATAGAAAAAGATGGAAGGTTTTGGGAAAGGCCTTTGCCCAGCAGTGGGTCAGCAATGGTTAAAAGGAAGAAATATAACCTATATATTACTATACCGAGAAGTCGCACTGGTCAACTGCTATTTGTGTCCTCAGATATTGGCAAAGATTAAGGCATATTCCCAACATGGACATTGGCTCTGGTCAGCCTGTTTTCTACTGTAAGCATTCTATTAGAGAATTAGGAGAAAATGATTTTCCTTTATCCTGGAAATTCATCTGTTCTGAAGAAATGAGTCATCTACACTTTCACCTGTCTCTCTTTACATGGTAGATGTAAGTGGTCCCTAAATCAGTTTTCTTCTGGCTGCTGTGCAGATAATCTTACAGTGTCTAAGAGGAAATCCTTGAGTGTAGTGTGAATAAGGTGGAAGTATGTAGATATATATATATATCAGGGCATTGAGGGAAAAAAAACTTGTTATTCCTGCCACTAGCATATTAACAATTTTGATAAACTTTATTTCTATTTTCAAACTATTTGAAGAAACGAGATCTAGTCGGAAGCATGCAAAATTATGTCTGCGAAATTATATAGATGAAGCAGTTTTTAAGTGGATGAAGTTGATTCGAGACCAAAACTTGCTGATGTCAGGGCCATTAATAAAAGAAAAGGCTATGGAGTATGCATATTTTCTGGGGCATAAAACATTCCAAGCCAGTTCTGGTTGGCTGGACAAATTTAAAGAGTGCCATGGCTTACTTGAAAAAGTTATTTCTGATGACAGTGGAGTTGCAATCGAAAAAGGCTATACCCGTTGGAAAGAAACAGTTTTGAAAAAATTACGGACAGTTAAGAGCTGAAAGACATGTTAAACGTTGGTGAAACATGTCTATTTTTTTAAATGTTTAGGTGGTAAAAATAGGAGACAATTACAGTTTTTGTTGGTGCAAATATGGCTGGTAATGAAAAACTGAAGCTTTTGGTAATAGGCAAAAGTAGAGAACCCTGATGTTTCAAAGGAGTAAATTCATTGGAGTTGGACTACAACAAAAAATCTTGGATGACAAGTGAAATTTTTGAGCAGTGGATTTTAAATTTCAATAGAAAGATGGCGAAAGAAAACAGAAAAATCACAATCAACGTCTGCCCAGCCCATCTTCACTAAATTTAGAAACTTACAAGTGTGAGGCTTGTTTTCTTCCCTCCGAATACCTTGTCTAACTGCAGCCAATGGACCAGGGCATTATCAAGAATTTGAAAATGCACTACCAAAGGTGCATACTGAAAAACATTATACTGAGAATAGAAACCAGCCAACCTAGATCTGCAGATGTGCATATCAGAGTTAGCGAACGTGTGGAGTCAAGATGTGACGGAAACAACAATTAAGAACTGTTTCGCAAAAGCAGGTTTTGCTAAAAAGGTTATTAACAATGTTGAGAGGGATGAACTACTACAAGACTATCTTGCAATTCCAAGCAAGATAGTGGAAAAATTGTTCTTGATGAATTTTTTTGGAGTTGATAATAATGCCATAGTAGCTGAATGGAGTGTATTTACAGAACTAGTGACTATCGACAATGGGTTGGATGAAAATGAGGGCAATGTTAAACCTTTCAAAACAAGAAATATTGGCAAATTTGAAACTTTGCATCAGGCCTTCAGTGTTTAAACAAATGCAAACATTGTTATGACTGGTGTACAGTAGAATCCAGTGTAAAACGAAAAATAACCAAATATTTTACGACATAATTCTTAAAAGTGTACTAATGGATTGTGTGCATCATGTAAGTAGTCATTTCTTAATATGTATGTATTGATAAAATGTTAGAAAAATTATTTGTTCCCAATTATTTCCGATTTATTTCCCATCTTTTACTAAATTTCTGAATTTACAGAATTTTTTATTGTTGAAAAGGTCATTTATTTATAACAAAACTTCTTCCCCCCCCCCCAAGGGAACGACCGATTTCATTATATATAGGTCAGACTATATATATCGTTCTGTAAAAAACAATAACAATAAATAGAGCAGAATATCACTACAGACAAGCTAGAGAAGTTTACATTGAATAAAAGATAACAATAACATATAAAATAGGCAAGTGAGGCTTGCCTATAAATGTACAAAGCTCATTAAAACTGTAGATAACAGGTCTGTCTGCTAAAGTCAGAAGTTTGCTATCAGTGAGTCTGAAATAGTTTTTCTGTACAGTTTGTTGTGAAGCTAGACATCAGGATCAAGATTAAAGCAGGTAGCTAGCTGGGTGCAAATGTTGACAAATGAAGAAACAAATCTATTTAGACGTAGAGAGTGGCTCTGGTGGTGTTGGGTAGGATTTTCCACTGAAGAATGTCTCAGATATTGAGGAAGTCACTGGTCAGTGAATAATTTCAGTTTGCCCCTACATTTCCTGTTAAGATGACACAATAGAATGTCCAAGCTGGCATTTACCAACCTAATGGGAAAATATTTGTCTAACGTGATAGACTTGAAGGCCAAATTTTGAGATAAAAGATCAAAGCACAGAGAAAGTTGGGCAGAACAGAGATGGCAAAGTATTTCTGTATAGCACTCAGATTACGAACAAAAGCACGGTTGCACTTCATAAACCAAGAAGGCTGTTAGAATGGTAGAGTGAAGCTTTGTGCAGTGTACTTCTAAAAATTTAATATGCTTTACAGGGGAAATTACTTTATTTTAGATTATAAGTTGTTGGAAGGAAATTGAAGGAACAAGTTTGTTATTTGGTTTTTAGGAGCATTAGCAACTAAGGCCATATTACTCCGGGGATATGCGGTGGTCATTCCCTGACCTTTCCGCATCCTCCGTATTTGGTGGTCACAGGCTCAAACCTCGGTCTAATCAAAAAGCGTGTGCTACACACTGCTGCTCCTGCCCACCTGACTACGGAAGTGCTGGCTGGGCAGGAGCAGCAGTGATACCTCTTTGCAGCTTTTGATACTTCTTCGCAGAGTTCACAAGCAAACAATGTACATTATACTATGATCACATAGCTGCCAACTCACCAGATTTACACAGAATCTATCTTTTGATACTATATTATGCTGTGACACTTGTCACCAGCATAATACAGTAGGAATAAAGTTTTCTGTCTTTTTTTTTTTTTCCAGAAATACAGTTTTTCTCCATCTTTTTTTTTTTACTTTTCAAAAAGTAATAGTAATGTCACATTTGGATTTTTTTTAATTTTGTGAATTTCTACATACATTCATTAACAAATTGTCAAGTGTACTGGGGTCTACATTGCAAAATAAAAATGCAGGATAAATAGCATGTGTAGTATAAACCCAATTAACACTGTCTTTAAGTAAGATACCATAGAAATACAATATAAAATTTTAGACGTGCACAAGATTTTCCACATACTGTAAAATCTGAAAAAGTAACATGATTGTGTACATTCGATTTTCAGTCAGCAGGAAAACATGATGGAATCAGATATTTGCAAACAAAATAAGGAAGTTTGCATAGGAGGAAATGCAAAAAGAGATGTAGCATTTTATAGTGATAGTGATGTCATATGTGATGAAGGATCTTTATTTGCTTCTTTTTTCTTAGAACAATCTTCCTCAGAGTTGTGCTGATCCTGCAGGTGGGTGCATTGTTCCGATATGTCATAATAGCATATAAGTATGGTTGGGGAAAAACAAAAATAATAGGAGTTGTCAGTATCCGATTTCAAGGATAGACTAGTCCTTTTGTTTGGATCAAATGCTACAGGTAATTTCAGGCTGAAATCCTTTGTTTATCATACTAAAAACAGCATACAGGAGTTAAAGGAAGATTTCGTGTCATCTGGAAATCCAAAGACTGAATAACTTGGACTTTTTCTGAAAAGTGATTCACAAGCTTCTCGTTGCTGGCAGAAGAATCTGCTGTTTAAAGCATTGTTGCTCTTGGACATCCTCTACACCTTGCTGATGACCACAATATCAAGGTTGCATTCTTGCCCACAGGAAAAAGGGTGATTGCTATATTTTAAGACATTATCTGAGAAGCATGAAAGATTTTGGATAGGATCATTCTGCTTATTTTTTTTGGAGGCTTGAAAGTATGTAAAAAATTACATCCTCAATGGTGCCGAAATGATTGTGGCCATTGATTTCTCCAGTTTGAATGCCAAATCAAAGAAGTCATTGCCGATGTTCTAGAGATGGCCGGTAACTCCACTTTGAAGTTTGAACAATGCTCACAAACTGCTTTCCTCTAATTCCCTGTAATTAATCTGAATTGTTCTGCTTCTTTAGGAAGACTTTGTCTTGGTAGACAGAGGAAGTCAGATGGTCACACTCCTATTCAAGAGGCTTGGTCACAAGATATGACGAAACCCAAGGAGATGAGCAGCCTCTGAACTTAGAACTTAACACCAAGGTTAACAACGTGATAAACCAATGCTTATTACGGAATAATTAAATAATTTAGAGTAAGAGGCAGCTAAAAAAACTTCAAAAAGGCAGCTTCTCCAAAAGAATTCCCACAAAATCAAGAAAAAAAAAAAACTTTCAGATACCATAATTGTGATAAAGAATTCCAAGTCAGAAATTGAGAAGAATCAAGGTAAACATCCTCTAAAAGTTCCTTATCATAAAATTCAAAGGATTGCCTGGTCTATTATACTACATAGGAAATTATATAATTTAGAAAGACTATCGTTTTTTATTTTTAACCTTTTTTTTTTTTTTTGTTCATTTATATATAAAATAAAGGATATATCAATTGAAAATGGAAACTTGCAAAATATGACCTCTTAAAGTCATTCAAGCAGATATTCTCTTGAAGCTTATAGAAAGCTGTGATATTTTTTGTTGGCTGATGTGATGCATCAAGCTAGACTAGAATTTGTGATTTAAAAATTTTTTAATATTGATATTATAAGGTGTGACTATATAGTTATGTATAAATGCTTGAAACCTTCATATTTTAAAATCTTACATTAATATTTTTGTCCCTTCCAGTTTGCCAACTTTCAAGAAAGTTATGGGAAAAAAGGCTGAACATTGTAAAATTGGGCACTACCTCTTCAGTGAAAGAAAACTTAAACAAAAGAAAAATAAAATTAAGAATAAAAAAATCAAAGGAAGCCAAAGAAATTGTATAAATAGTAGCAAATAAATACATATTTTTTGTAACACTAAACAATATTAGTTTATCATTAAATTGATATAGACGCCTGACAAAAAATTAGTCATCCATGTAATTTTTTCAGTTAATAATGTAACACCTCCTTTAGCATGAATCACTTCATGAATTCCCATTAGCAGGGATTCAACTGGATCTCTTAAGTAGTTTATCTCAATATTAGGCCATTCTGAAAACAGTTTAGCTCAAAAATCATTTTTGTGGATATTGTTTTTGTTGCGTTTTCACTTTCCATTCAAGTCCCATTTATATTCTCCATAGGATGTAAGTCTGGCGACGCCTTGGTCGGCCAATTTAAACACCTTACCATTTTCTGGAGCCAGGGTAAAACAGTAGAGGCTTTGTGAACTGGACAGTTGTTATCCTAGAATACTGGAGTATTTCAAATCATGAATGTCATAGAAATACCACAGCAAAAGGCACCCAGTGATCATCCAGTGTGTTTCATCTTGGTTGGTATATTTCAAGTAGGAAACCCAGTTCTTCCCCAAAGCATCACTGACTCACCACCCTGAATGAAATGCATTATTCCTTTTCCTTGGTGCCTGGCATTAACAATTGGATTTGTCAAACTGCATCAACTTTCCAGTCATCGACAGTCCAATTTTTAGTCTTGTTAGCCAAGTATTTTTATGTGCAGCTGTTCAGATTAGTTAAGGGGTTAGCTGTGGTCCTGGAGTAACGTGCATGGATGTATGTAAAGTCACATTTCGAGATTGAGCCTGTGTGCTGCCACAAAAAAGTGCACTGCTCATAGCTGGCTGCTGTGATGGGAAAAAAGGCTGAACATTGTAAACTTGGGCACTACCTCTTCAGTGAAAGAAAACTTAAACAGAAGAAATATAAAATTAAGAATAAAAAAAATTAAAGGAAGCCAAAGAAATTGTATAAATAGTAACAAATAAATACATATTTTTTTTGTAACACTAAACAATATTAGCTGCAATGAAACAGTCACACTGAAATTGTAGTGATCAGTCTTTGGCTGTCCAGAGTATAAATAGACATTTATTTTGCAGACCCAGACAGACTCAAGATAACTATGTTATGCAATTCTCTTTGCAGTGTTCTCTCAGAAATCATTTGATATATTTTTTAAAACATATACTGTTTAAAACAGTTCTTGTCATGTTCAAAATTGTTTTTAGTGTATAGTATAGTAATTAATATTCACCATATCATGCAAGGAAGCCACAGGCTTTTGCTGCATTAGCAAAAAAAAAAAAAACCACCAAGTAGATAAATTATGCTTTCCTTCTCACACATGTAACTATCCAGTTGAACTTTGAATTTATTCAAACTGTCAGCCTCAACTACCATTTCGGGAAATTTGTTCCAACAATAGACTCGCTAGCTAAAAGAAAACTTCCTACAATCTAATCCAAACCTTAATCCCTGTAATTTGAATTTATGGCCCTTATTTCTGCAATCCTTTATAATAGTGAGAATTCCACCTTCATTCATTTTACTAATCTCTTTCGAGGCTTTTAAACTTTTGAGGTATCTGGTTGCCAAGCTCTGTAGTCCTCATAATCAGTCTTTACTCATGCGGTTGTCCTTTTGTCAAACTCACTGTTCAAGTTTGTCCATCTTTGGACCCTGTTCAATAAGCTCGATGTCTTTTTTTCAGATGAGTCTCCATGCTTGAACACACTATTCTAGATGTGGTCTTACAATTGCCTTATACAGTGGGATTAGGACCTCCCTGTTTCTACAGGATAGCATTCGATAAAACACCATGGACTTTCCTGTTTGTTTGTATTGTAACTTCCAGATCCCTTTCCTGGTCTGCTGTATTTAATTTAACCCTACCAAGTATATAATTTATTTGTGGGTTGTTATTCTCCAAGTGTAAGTAAGACCTTGCATTTAGCAGCATTAAAACATAGTTGCCACATCATCCCTCATCTGCTATCCCTTTGTCAATATCATTTATGAAAATGAAAAATGAGTGGTCCAAGAACTGATCCTTGAGGGACCCATCCCCACTCCTGACATTACACCGATTTGATTTTAATTTACTATATGCAATTTTTGTAGCTAAAGTGATTGTGATCAGTTTAACACAGACTTCCAGTCTAAATTCTGCTGTTGATTTTGACTTGCAATATTCCTTAAAAACTGTCTTATTACTGTTCTTTCTGAAACACCAACAAAAAAAAATTGATCTACTTCTTTAATGGGATGTTCTTTAGAACTCCAAATGACATCACTCCTTTTTTTCCACTCAAATCTTTTCTGTACCAAATCTTTCATGAAGAAACCCTTTGCTTCATTCACAGTTGGTATACAGATAACTAGAGAAAACAGGCTACCCTTATACTCTAACTTCATTGCCGTAAGCAGACGAACGTGAAGATATGTATTTAATCTGTTATGTGCCCCACAAGTGACTAATTTTTTTTGTTTGATGTCTGTGACATTTGTTACTTTGATTTTATTTAAAATTGATATTATACACGGACTAAGACACTTATACTACTAGTATACAGTGAAACCTGCCAAATTAGAGAAAACAGCAGTAAAATTTTCCACCTATCTGTGGCAACTACACACTAACTATTGTCGTTTTGCTACCACATGAGGCTTTTTGAAACATTTTATTTCTGATCCTGATTGCTGAAAAAACTACATATAGGAATCTCCACTCTACCAGTGGTTTTGGATAACAGTTTCACAATTCTTGCTTTTTTTTTTTTTTTTTTTTTTTAATGAATACATATACGAGCTGGATTTCTGAAAATCCATGTTTTTGATGAAAGTGCACACATAGCCTAAGTATCCAAAGGCAATCCTTGGATACTCTATCCTGGTTTTACAGGATAGAGCAAAAGAGATTTTTGTGATTTATGTTCTGTATTTCAATATCCACTAAGAATACATCAATATTTAAAAACCAAAGACAAAATTTATGTAAATAAACAAAATATTATATAATCCATAATGTATACCTCTACTAGCATAGGGAAGGGAGCAAGTATACATTATGATTTATTTCATATTTTCATCATATGGCCTAAATGTAAAACAAAATACAACAATGTTAAAATTCAAGTTAACTAAATTTTTAAAACTAACAGGTGGCCAAATTTGAAAAGAGGATGCTGCATACTTATCAATTTATGTCTCGTTTATACTGTGGATAGCTAGACACTGAGGTCAAGGCAATGTCACCAGTAGCAGGAACGGTTGGTTTATAAATTTCAATACTGTATTAGATGCATCATGAGTCGCTGTGTAAAAATTGGTTCAAGCATTCACACCTTTTGATGACTTTTTTGAAAAATTGGATTCAATTTACTCAATACTTAATAAATTCATTAAATATAAATGAAGTCTCGTGAATACAAAGCTGACTTTCCTTTGTAGTCCTTCCGATTTTTCACAATCAGGATTAGTACTTCATTTCATTATACTACAGCTTAAGCAGTTGCATAAATATTGATGTAATCCACAAAGGTAGTCAAAGTTTCTATTGCAAAACTAATATTCTAATGACAGTGCCAGAATTTTCCTTATGGAAACTGAACAAGCAATCTGTTCTAGCAAAAAACGGCAGGATAGGCTACTTGGGACAAAATTTTTAAAGGTGCAATTTTCAAAAAAGTACTGGATTTTTAAATGCTGCATTTATGAGATTATGCTGTATGTGGTTCAGTCCTGACTCCTGTAGATCTAGGGACAATTCCAGACTTAGATAATCTCTGATCTTGTTATACATGTTTTTAAAGGATCTAAAATTAACTTCTTAGTGTCTATGAACATTCAATAATTGCATGTATTTTAAGGCTTGCCGGTAACTTATTGCATCTCTTGGTAAATCTTCCTTTCTGGTGCATGGTGCAGAGAATTCAACTTTGTTTATGTTCTACCATCTTATATACACATGCATTGGTACTATATACAGTAGGGTTCCGCTTTGCAGCATTCCACTTCTCGGCTGTTCATTATGTTTGGTACTTTTTTCGGCATGACATGCTCAGCAGCAGAGTCTGAAATGGACTCGGCCATTTTATTGCCGGTGATTAAGTCTGTTTACAGCGTATGATAGTGTTAATGTTTTTAGGCTTTTATATGTATTCACAATTGAAAGGAAAAAGACTATATGCCTTTTTTTTTTCTTAACCTGCCATATAAGTGGGCCCTACTGTACAGAGTGGACTAGAAATTGACATCAATATTTATTGAGGGAATGGTTCATTAAAATACAAGAATAGCCTAACACTGTTTGAAGCAGGAGCAAGGGGTTTTGAGTTAGAGCATTAAGCAGATTAGTGACATAATTTATGCTTGTGTTTTGTTTTGCAAATATCATGAAGCAGGGTATGCAAATCAGATTCTTGCACAAAATGTTATGTAAAATAGTACTGTATTTTTTTTTTTATAAAACACATGATGAAAATGTAAGGCTGCAACAAACAGTGTTACTGTGGTATATAACTTCATTACGTGTGTGGCAAGTAGAATGTTATTCTCAGAATATACAGACATTCACTTAATGTATGGTGTATGTGAAAAAAATGTTAAGAGCTGCAGCTTGTTGGAAAATGTCCAGTACGAGCACTGTTTTCCAACAAGGCAATGCCATAATATACTGTATTTCCCTACGGATAAGATGCACCTTTTTTCGAAAAATTTGGGGTTTAAAAACGGGGTGCGTCTTATACAGTGGATGTAGATTTTTTTTTTTACTTACATTTCCCGCTTGTCTTTGCGCTCATTGTTTCGCACTTGTTATCGATATATTAGGTTACGTTTTGCCACGTTCTGCCCAGAAATGGCTCAGAAAAGATTTTCATACAGTGCTGAATTCAAGTTAAAAGTGATCCAGTTTGCAAAAGTGAATGGAAATCGTGCTGCTGGACGTAAGTTTGGTCTTCCTCCAACTGAGAAAACAATCAGAGACTGGCTACGGGAAGAAGAAACTATGGAAATGCCACGGCAGAAGAAGGCCATTAGAGGCAAGCCAGCAAAATGGCCTGATTTAGAGAGGGAATTGAAGATATGGATTGAGGAGCAAAGGGCAATTGGAATTCCTGTGTCCACAAAGATGGTTCAACATGAGGCAAGAAGATTTTTTTTTTTTTTTTTTTTTTTGATTTGGTAGTTGTTGGCGCATCGGCTTCTGTGGCCATATTGCACCTCCCAAGGTTTTTGCACTACAGTACTTTGATCCAAGCCCGAGGCGGGAATCGAACCCGCGACCTTTGGGTTGCCGGGTAGGTACTTAACCCACTCGGCTAGCCCGGTCGGCTAGGCAAGAAGAATTGCTGATGATAAAGTTACTGATTTCAAAGGAGGACACAATTGGTGCTTCAGGTTCATGAAACAGAATGGACTAAGCACGCGTACATGCACTAGACTTGCCCAAAAGATGCCTGAAAGCTATGAGCAGAAGGTCCTTGAATTTCATCATTTTGTCATTCAATGTTGGAAGACACATCAGTTTGAGTTGGGACAGATTGCAAATATGGACATGGAAAGTCCCCCTTCAATTTGATGTCTCAAGTAACAGAACTGCTGATAAGAAGAGGGTGAAAACTGTAACTGTGAAGACAAGTGGACATGAAAAGTCATTATACAGTTGTTCTAGCTTGTTGTGCTGACGGAACCAAGCTGCCTCCTATGCTGATTTTCAAACGCAAAACAATGCCAAAAGAAGACATTCCTCAAGGAGTGATTATCCACATTCATGACAAGGGTTGGATTGATCAAAATGGGATGAAGATCTGGTTTGAGAAAGTTTGGAGCACTAGACCAGGTGGGCTCTTACGCAAACCTGCCCTATTGGCGCTTGATCAGTTCTGGGCACACATAACAAAAAATACAAGGAAGATTGCTGCAGAGCAAAAAACAAAACTTGCCGTCATACTTGGAGGCTTGACATCCCAGCTCCAACCACTTGATGTCAGCATTAAAAAACCCTTCAAAGCTGCCATGAGAGACGAATGGAACCAATGGATGAAGTCTTCTGGGGACAATTTGACACCAGCAGGAAGAGTGAAGAAACCAACTATAGGAGAAGTTTGTACCTGGGTGAAAGGATCCTGGGATAATATCAAGATTGAGATCGTTGTCAAGTCATTTAAGAAGTGTCATTTCAAATGAAATTGATGGAACTGAGGACGAGGCAATATATGAAGACAGTGATTCGTCATCAGACACAGATGAGGACAAACTAATGGATGGGAGTTTTGACAGTGATGAGGAATTGTATGAAATTTATGATAAATAAAACTTGAGTTCAATAACTTTATGTAATACATTTTTTTTTCAAATTTCGGGCCTCAAAATGAAGGTGCGTCTTATACATGGGGAAATATGGTAATTGGTGGTGTTTGTCAATGTCCACCATAATTTGAGGGAATGGGGTACAGTGAAAGGGCATTGTGACCAGGGCTGGCCCAATCATATTCTACACAAGTAGAGAAAGAGGTCCTGGATATTGTAACATTAGATCCCTCCACCTGTAAACAGAGTTCCTACAAAAACAGGTCATCCCAAAACCTTCGTTTGGTGCACACTGCATGAACACAGGCTGTATGCATACCATATGCAGATAATTCAAGCATTGCAATCAGGAGATTGCACATGCAAATGAGCAATTTTGTTTATGGATACTTAATCGTATCAACAGCCCCATCTTGTCAGTATCCTATGGATTAACGATGCAACATTTACAACATGCACAATCTCACACATGGTCAGTGGAAAATCCTCACACCATTTGGCAATTCCATTTCCAACTGGGGTTCAGCATCAGTATGTGGGCCAGCATTGTAGGAGATAACTTTATTCATCACAAATGCTGATCATTACTTAGTTTTACAGAGGACATTGCCACTACTTCTGGAAGATGTTCCTTTAAGTGTACATGCCAATATGTGGTTTCAGCACGATGGAGCACCTCCCCATTTTGGAAAGGTAAGAACATTCTTTAGTGAGCATTACCAGAATTGTGGATTGGTTATGGACCAATTTCTTGGCAGCCACACTCTCCTGACCTTAACACATTGGATTTTTATCTGTGGGATCACAGGAAACAAACTGTTTATGCTACAGAAGTTAACAACCAAGATAACTTGTTGAATCACATCTACGAAGCTGTTGCTATTAAAACCACAGTTCTACTCGCATTTGAACGGGATTCCTTCTCATGCTGGTTGAAGCCTCTTCTTCTATCACACTACATTCATTTCTAACATTTTTTGTAATATTTCTTTTGATCATGCTCCAGTTTGATTTCAGTACTATTAAAGTACTCATTTACTCCTGCTGTGTACAACATTGCATTTGAGTGCTCTTCAATTCTTAGCTAAAAATTTTAATCACTGAACAAATTTTTACATAAATAAAACAATTCTAATTAAAGTAATTTTTATGATTGCTTTTCATAAGTTTACAGTCTGTTTGTTTGTAGCTCTGTCACGTCTGCATTGTCGGACATGGAGAGCTCTTGCACTTTGGTGTATGTTGTTGTTATTTGGTTTTTAGGAGCATTAGCAACTAAGGCCATATTGCTCCGGTGCATATGCGGTGGTCATTTCCTGACCTTTCCGCACCTCCGTATTTGGTGGTCACGGGCTGAAACCCCAGTCTGATCAAGAAGCGTGTGCTACGCACTGCTGCTCCTGCCCACCTGGCTACTGAGGCACCACTTTGGTGTATGTTAGAAAACTATGAATGACAATATATATGACAATTTATGCAGGTTTTTCAGCTCAATTGCATCTGTATTACTGCATGCAATTGAGAGCTTGAATCAGTATGATTTATATTTTTCGGCTAAGGTAAAGAAAGCCAACACGAGAAACGTCAGATAACTTATGCGGAAAATTAGTTTCCCGACACCGGACGCTAGCGGTGCTCGCTCGGTAAATAGACGGTAGGTGTTATCTGTCTGGAGCCAAAATCAAGAAGGATATATTGATTGACAGGTAGGCGTAGCAAACGATGAAATGATTGGTGGTGGGCACGACAGATGACAAGCTACCATGTAGTCGTGGTTGGCATTATAATGTGTATTTATGAGTAAAAGAACGGGTGCATAATAGTTTTGTGATGAACAGTAAACCGGTAATAGCAGCGATGAATCTTTTAAAGTTGAAAGAAATTTGTAAGGAAAATAAAACTTTGGTTGATTTTTTGATGAAAACTAAATTAATAAAAGTTTTGCTCCGTTCATTTTTATGTTCCGCTTTGTTTTTTTCTCATTATTAAAAGAGAGATTTTTGGAGTTCATGAGTTTTTTTACTATATTGTTGATTTAGGTTTGGTTACGGGAAGAGTAAAAGGAAAAAGGTTTCTTTATATTTCGTGGTTAGGAAATAGGAAAAGAAAAAGATTTATATATAGTGAATAGCTATTCAAGTGTTGATTGATGTTATGATACATGTGTATCCGCACGAGTGTCTGGGGTTAAGGTCGTGATGAGATCACAAATCAAAACCAACCTCACCCTCATTGCCACTAGACTGCCATGCTTTAATTTGAACTAATTCTGCTGTTTTTAACTGAAATTGTTATAAAATTTAGCATAAGTTTTAGTTTTTTTAATTTGAATTAGTTGACATCCAAAGTAGAGAATGGCACTTGTTTGGTGATTTATTATTTTATTTCTTCCCACCATTCTTAACATAACAACGGAAGGAATACATATCTGTAACCCATAAGTATGACAAACAAACTACCTTTCTCTTTTTGAAATGAATGCACAATTTGTGAATACAAAGGAAATAGTGTTCAGTTGCCAAAAGTAAAAACCAAGTTTAACTGAATTGCCTTTAAGAGCATTTTATTTATGTTTTACAAAACAGTTTTGGAACAAATTAGAAGACTAGAGTATTTCAAATTTATGAAACCTTATGTGTGCAGAAACATTGCTATAGTTCTCTGTGTGCCAACTGTTCCTTTACTTCATCATTTGAAATTTTTATGTTCTGTTTTTCTTTCTTTTCCTTCTTTTCCATGTCCTTGAGCTCAAGTGGTGACTCCTCAAGACATTCTGCATAAAAACAAAATTTTATACATTTACACTTTGCATACAATTTTAATCCTGTTAATTTACTAAAATATATTAATGGGTTGGAGATTTTTGTATGAAATTTAGAGCATAAAGCTACAGAAATGTTTAACATTATACGAATTGTAATAGAATCATTTTGAACATAGCCATATAAATAAAGCAGTTTGTTTATAGGGATCTAAAGCTGTAAATCGATTGATGATTTCCCTCAAATAAGCCTGTTTATTCTCACCATCTGGTTGGTGCTTTTTCAGAGATTTTTTCCTCAATGGTGATGGGTACATCTAGTGGACAACTCACTTGGGCTTCACTGTACAATATGGGAGATGTGAAAAAGTGTAAGTCAAAGAGGGAATGCTTGTGGGCCCTCAGATCACAGAGCTTTTGTATAATGAAAACTCTGAAAAATGCCCCAATCTATTAGAACTAAAAGAAATGGCTTCGGAAACTTTTTGGGTGCAAAGATGAAGTATATAAACTGCTCTATGCATAAATATGTGGGATGTCATATTTTACTGAAACTTGATTTCTTGCATTTGCATTTAAACTTCTGTCCTAAACTTGGTACAGTCAGTGATGAGCAGGGGGTATATGTTGTCAGACAACTGCTGGATGTTGTTGGACAAACTGTATCACAGAAAATCACCTGCACAAAATTTTTAAATTATACACTTTTTTTTACAATAGTGTATGTATGTATTGTATCACTTTAACTGTGTATAAAGTGTATTAGGTTTAGGCTGTATAAGAGATAAAAATACTTAACTCTGTAGTATCAGTGCCACACCTGTAAGGTGTAACTCAAAAATGACAAGTCCACAATTTTTGGCGGAAGATAAAAATGTGATTTTTCTGTACACATTCCTAAATAAAAAAAAATGTTTATATACCATAAAAACTTCATCACTTGTGAATTTTGCAAATAATGTTTTTTGTGTGCATTGTGGCTTGCATAAATGTTCAAAATGCATTTGTTTGATGGGAGATATATATCTGTAAATGGAATCCAATAAAAGACTCCACCTGATATAGCTAATTGCCATAAATATCTTCCCAAAGGGTAAAATGCATAATTCATCATCATTAGCCATTTTCAATCCACTGCAGGATGAAGGCCTCTCTGGCAACTTTCCAGTTCCTTCTCTTTTGTGCAATGGCCATCCATTTACTACACATAAACTCATGAATTTCATCTATCCATCTTCGCCATTGTCTTCCAGGCTTTCTTCTAGATTCTCTTGGGTACCATTCTGTTATTTTCTTAGTCCATCTGTCATCATGACTTCGAGCCATGTGTCCTCCCAAGACTATGTTAGTTCTTTAGTTTTGATAACAATGTCCTTTACTGGAGTTTGCTGCCTAATCCATGTGTTTCTCTTCTTATCTAGCAGTCTGATTCCCAATATAATTCGTTCCATTCTTCGCTGTGTAGTTCTCAGCTTCTCTTCCATTCTTTTCGTGAGTGCCCAAGTTTCACTTCCATAAGTCACGGCGGGGAGTATACATTGGTTCATTATTTTACATTTCAGACATATTGGGATATTGCTCCTCAGTATGTGACTATATTTCCTGAATGCTATCCATCCAAATTTATTCTTCTCTTGACATCCAGCCATTTATCATTATTACATCTAATAGCTTGTCCCAGATAAGTATATGACTCCACCTTTTCAATTATTGCTCCTATAATCATTATGTCCCTTTCTGAGGCATTCTTGTTCATCATTACTTTTGTTTTATTCATCTTTAGTCCAAAATCCTTACTAACTGTGCATAACTGATTAAGATTTTCCTCTAATTCTTTGGGATCGTGGCTTATGAACACAATGTCATCTGCAAATCGTAAATGGTTTAGGTACTCTCCATTCACATTGACTCCTTTCTGTGACCAGTCTAATCTTCTGAAAGCTTCCTCAAGGGAAGCAGAGATGTGTCTCCTTGTCGAACTCTTTTCTCGATTTTAAATTTCCTACCGTCTTTGTCTAGTCTAATAAAAGAGGTAGCGTTTTCATATATATTCTTCAAAATCATAATATATGGGGTATCTATGCCTTGTCTTATCTATGGAGTCAAATGCCAGGCATTTGACTCCATAGATATATATTCATTTGCTTTCTCCATTAGCTCTGATATTTCGTGAAGGTGTTCCATAGTTTAGAATCCTTTCCTAAAGCCAGCTTGCTCTTTTGGTTGATTCTCATCAAGTATTCTTTCTAATCTGTTAGTAATGACCCTTGTGAACAATTTGTAGATGTGGAATAACAAGCTAATTGGTCTATAATTTCTAATTTCTGATTTATCTCCTTTCTTATGCAGCAAAACTATGATTGCATTATTCCACTGCTTAGGCATCAACACCTTTTCTAATGCACTTTGTGAAGAGCCTTGCCAGTTTTTGTATGTCTCTTACTCCCAATTTTAACAACTCTACAGTAACTTCATCTTCCCCCAGGGCTTTCTGATTCTTCATTTTCTTACATCGCATGTTCTACCTCATCAGGAAGAATATCGAGTATGTCGCATGTATTACTAATTTATGATCCATCTTCCCCACTGCTGGCATCATTCCCTCGCCCCTTGTATAATTCTCTATAGTAGCCTTCTGCTATTTATAAGTAAACCATCGCTATTCTTCAGTTTCAGTATTCATTTGTTCTTCTGTATTGCTGCTGATTTAAGTCCTTTGTTTTCCTTTAATGCTTGTTCTACTTTTCTTTTGTTAAATCTTCTATGTCCTCTCTGAGTCTCTTTCTAATAACTTTGCATAACTCAGTATACTCAATTTTCTCCCTGTCAGTGTTTTTCTTGCTTTTTCATTTGTCTTCTTCGGTTCATCATGACAAGTGTTTCTTGACTAATTTTTTCTTCTTTGGATTTCTTTTTCCCTATAGGTTTCTTGGGCTTTATCACTTTAAGAAAGTTGTAATATTCCTCATGGATATCTTGGTCCTGAGCAGTCTGCAGAAGCTCAAACTTGTTCTTAAGTTCCAGTACATACTGCTTTTCTCCTCTTCTGTTATCTCAAAGACCTTTATATTATTTACTCGGGTCAGTTTTTTCCTTTCCTACATCTATATCAAGTGTACATCTTACCATTCTGTGATCACTTCCAACATTTACCTTATTCAGGACGGTAACATCATTCACAATATATCTTCTGTTAGTGAGGATGAAGTCGATTTCATTAGTGGTTAATCCATTTGGACTCTTCCATGTCCACTTTCTGTTCACCCTTTTCTTGAAAAAAAAAAAAAAGGGTTCATTACTGACAGTCCTTGAGATTCTGCAAATTCCACAAGTCTTTCATTTCACCTCTTTCAACAATTCCAAAATTTCCTATGGTTCCCCTTTCTGCACTGTTTTGTCTTTTTCCAACCTTAGCATTGAAGTCCCCCATAATAATAGTGTAGTGGGTTTTCTGCTCATCTAGAAGACTCAATTTCGGTGTACATTTCTTCAACCTCTTCATCATCATGGCTTGATGTTGGTGTATAAATCATTATAACCTTATATCTTTATGGACCAGAAACCAAACTCTACCTTCGCTCCTTTCACTGTTTCCATTGGTGTACAGCAGATTTCTACTTAACTTATAAGTGATTCATTTCTTCTTCTTCTTTCAGCCAAACCGATGATATTTCAATTCACATTTTCTAGTTCCTTTTCCAGCTCTAATATCCTGTGTTCACCGATGAACGATCTTACATTGTAACAGGCCAAGTTCAGTTTCTGTGCATGGAAGTGTTGTTGTACCCAGAGATTCTTAGCACCCTCTGCTTCTGCTCTGATCCTCTCGCTGCCATGAGAGGGGGGAGTGAAAGCCGCTGGGGGCTGAAATGCATAATTAATGGTAATATATGAGAAACCATGCAAATGGCAATCATGACAACCAAACATACATTTCATTGCATTTACGTGCACAAACTGAAATAATAAGTTAACATAACAGTATTATGTACTGTAAATCAGCAAAATAAGTTCTCAATATTTTGCTGTTCCTCCTTGCAACAATCTGGCATAGAGGAAATCAACTTCTGGATATACGGTTGCCCAATTTCGTGGTACCACACCCTTACAATGCTCTCCTGCAGCTGAATCTTACTTGTTGTCTTCTTCTGAGTAATTTTGGACGACATTATGTGTCAGCAATTTTCAATAGGGTTCAAATCTGACTGTCCGGGCTAATTCACCACTGTAATGCCGATTTTTGCCTTCTGACATCACTTCCCATCCAAGCCATGCAGGTTGAATTTCGATTCGTCAGAAAAGATGACGGTGTCCACTGCTCTTTTATCCGTGAAACATACATTTTAGCCCAAGCAAGTTGCTTCTTCTTGGGCTGATAGGCATACAAGACCACATTCCAAAAGCCATCTTTGGATAGTTCAGCAGCCTATTTTATCAGCGGTACCACTCTTAGAAAGCCCTGCCTGGGACAGAGCAGCAGCTACACTTTTTTTCTTGGTGTCAACTGAATATATGGATCTATGCTTACACCTCCGAAAAACAAGATACTAATGAGTGTGTATATCATTCCAACGGTGTATTTATAGAAATGGCTGATGCAATACCTTTGCTTTGCGACAAACAAAATGACTAATCAAACTATCTTATAGGTTTCACTACAAATGTTACTTTTTTTTAAGGTGATGCAGTGTTTTTGCTCGCCACTGTATATCACTGATTGCAATCTCCCACATGATCTAACGATTATTAATGGTTCTAACTGTTGTAACTATGTGTTTCTGAAGGACATGTTATTATTTTTGAATAATAAAAATAGGACAGCTCAGGAGAGAGAAACTTTTCAATGTTATCTGAATTTCCCAGGTGGCCAAACTTTAGTTGAGGATTTTGAGCACTCAAGTTGTCTAATTGTGATGTTGGACTAATGAAAATCTCATGAAAGTGGATCTAGTCATCCATAAGGCCAGACTGCATATGATCAATTGTATTTGTAATAGCATTTAACCATAAGTAGTTTTCTGCAAAATTTGTGTTCCATTTGCTGAGTGCTAAAGAACTGGCTTTCTGTGTGCAGGGACTTGAAAGCACTGGCCCGGAAGGACAGAAACATCTTTCCCAAGGTCATACCAAGGGATAAAATCTGGATTTATGTTCATTACACAAAAATAAAGCTAATAGTGAAAAGTCCATCTCCACATCAAAAAAAGCAAAATAATTCAAATCAAACATGAGGAGCATGCTGACTGTTTTCTTTGACAGTGAAGGAATTGTTCACCAGAAGTTCCTTCAGGTCAAATACCTGAAGGGGATGTTAGGAGAAACTGTCCAGACGTATGGCGGCCTCAGTATTGGCTTCTGCATCACAACAATGTGCCAGTTCAAACCTTCCCTATTCTTCTCACCAGATCCCCTGTGACATCTTCCTTTTTCCCCAATACAAAAATTCAATTAAAAGGACAAACATTCTGAGATTCAAGCTGAATCTCAGAAAGTGGCAGCTAGCATCACACACACACACACACCAAGAGATCCAGAAGTGCTGGGATCAGTGTATAAACTCTGGAGGGGATAACACTGACATATAAATAATGGCAATTAAATTAATTTCATTGCCTCAGTCCAGAATATATATACATACATACATACATATATATATATATATATATTAGGTCAAAGTCCCAATTGATTTTTGTTTTGCGAGTGGTAGTGAAAATTTTTATTATTTTGGGTATATAATTATATTCTCTTATAAATATATTCTCTTAGCTAGTACTGAATTTATCCATAATTGGAAGGCTTCAACCTTCTTACCATCATGTTATGATGGTAAGAAAGCTTAAAAAAGAAGTTGAGCAATATCTTGATATTACTTTTTTGAAAAATGTAAAGCTGAATTTTGAGTATAACCTGTATTTGAAGACATTATGCTTCTTAGTTCCTGGTTGGATATAATATTTAATACTTATTTAAATTGCCATATCTGGCAATTTAAATATTAAGTATTATTTAAATTTTCAGTCAACAGGCATATACTCATACACTTTTCTAATCTATTTATCTATATTTCATTATGGTTGCTGGGTATTTTTGCTATTACCAGCAGTGATAGCAAAAATCTAAATCCGGATCCAAAAACTAGTACAATATATTCATTTTTTTTTTTTTTTTTTTTTGTTCTTTTTTAGCTGTTCTTATTTTTATTAATTATATAATATAATTGAAGCCATAAGACATGATGCTTCTTAGTTCCTGATTGGGTATAATATTTAATACTTAAAATTTACTTTGTCATACCTAGCAATTTAAATATTATACCCAACCAGAAACAAAGAAGAATCATGTCTTATGGCTTCAAATACAGGTTATACTCTAAATTCAGCTTTACACTTTCCAAAAAACAGTTATATCAAGATTTGCTCAATCTCTGTTTTAAACTTTGTTACCATCATAACATCCCCATTAAAGCCTTCCAATTATGGATAAATTCAGTACTAGCTAAGATACTCACATAACTATAAAACATCAATGCCACATGGATAACCATCTGCTAGATTAAAATCCCATTTTTAAAAATAAAGAAACAACTGGCAGATCTGCACAAATATTTTGTCATCAGTCCTGTGGATAAAGCCTAGTGCAACTATACCATTATCTGTAAAGCCAGAACTAAATTCCAGTGCCACCTGCAAGTTTATTACCAATAACAGCAGTGCAAGCACTAAGAAATTAATTGCTTTCAATAAGAAATTAAAAATTAGCATTAATAATTACAAATTTCCATATATTTACTTCATACCTAAGTTCCATAAAAACCCCACAGGTTTCAGATTCATCACTTCTTGTAAGTACAGTTACGTTCATAAACCGAGAAAACTTTAGAACTGTTGCTTAAACCTATTACAGACATTAGCAAAGGCATACAAATAAATAAATAAATTTTCTGTTTATACTCTGGGACGACCAAACATCCGTCCAAATTTTTTTTTTTTTTTTTTGGCTGATGCTATATAAGCAAGCTTATATAACATCAGCCAAAAAAAAAAAAAATTTCCTCATTTCACCCATCCACTCGTTCCAAATGTTTGTCTAGTTCTGCCTTGAATCTATCAAATTCTAAAACGACAGAATTTTGTTCCAGCAATCAACCACCCGCTGGCTAAAGGCCTTCCACACATCTATCCCACAACTGTCTTTCCTCAATTTGAATTTATGCCCTCTCAGACGATTATTCTGAGCAAGAAGAAGAATCCCATCAGCATTGAGCATGCTCAAACCATTCAAGGCTTTATACACCTCAATCGGATCACCTTGCAGGTGCCTAGTCTCCAGACACTGTAATTTGCAAAACTTGAGCCTTTCTTTGTAAGACCAATCCTTTGTTCCATTGTTGGAACAAAGGATTGTTCTTACAAAGAAAGAACAATCTTGTTGCCCTGCTCTGTACTTGTTCCAACATCTATATATCCTTAAAATGAGGCCTCCAGACCTGTACAGAGTACTCAAGGTGTGGCCTGACCATTGCCTTATACAAGGGGGATAATTAGGTGATTATCCCCTTATCCCAGTTAGAAAAATTCCCGTATATCATTGACAAGAAACCATGAGCTATTCTTGCAGACCATCTGCACTGCTCAGAAAACTTCTTATCAGCCTGCACAATTACCTTTCATTCTCTACCATTGTCAGTCTAGTACCACACAGTTAATACATTACTCTGGAGTTCTTGCTACCCACATGCAGTACTTTACATTGGTCAATGTTAAACTTCAGTTGCCAACTGTCAAGCCCATCTGCTTAACTTTTCTAGATCCTATTGCAGCAGCATACTGTCATTAACAACCCTGTTGACCTTCATATCATCTGCAAACTTGGACATTAAGCCTGTTATACCACCATCAATATCATTAATAAATACAGAAAACAACAATGGACCCAATGCTGAACCCTGGGGAACTCCATTAATAACATTAATCCATGAAGAGGAGTGGCCATTGATTACCACTGTCTTCTCCCACTCAACCATCCCTTTATCCACAGCAGCAATTTGCCTCCAATGGCACACTGCTCCAATTTGCGCAGCAGTCTTCATTGGGCAACAGTATCAAAAGCAAGCAGGATTAGCTTTATATATTTATGCACTGTATAGATTTATACAGTGAATGGAGTTATATTAAATTTTGTGAAGAACAATGCGACTCAATGAATATTTTTATTAACAGGACCCACATATAGTATGCGCATCCTCTATTTACAGTAATCATTTCAATAATAAACAAATAAAAACACGAAATCATTTCCAAATTTGAAGTTTAATTAATCGTAGGCCTCACTGTGCACCAGGCAGTGACACATTTTGCATTCCACTGAATATCTGGTAGTTGGTTGCCATTGGCAACCGGCATGTTGGCAACTTCCCAATATACATTTTTTATGGGTGAAACGAATCAAAGTCACAGTAAAGTGCGCAGTGCCGATTTCATCATTGAACACGATGAGTGTGTAGCCACAATGTAGCATCTTTTTATTAATCGCCCAAATTCCCATTAAGTAACTAAATAATATCAGTGTTAAGTTATCAACAGTGTAATTATGTAATTACAAATTAATTGCAAATTGAGCCTGAACTTGGTAAGTTAAAGTTATATTATGAGGTGATGTGTAAGTAAAACATTATTTCCACGACACATGATTTTGTGGAATTTGATTGGATCGTGGCCTCCATACTTCCCGATGAAGTAAATCGCTTAACAGTGAATAAACTTCAGAAACTTAAGTTTTTCACAATTCTCTCTCCAAGAAAGAAAGAAAAAAAAAAATCCAATAAACCCACAAAAGCCTTGCTAATGTGAGTGACCAACCCACAAATTCCAGTCAATATCTGGGAAATTAAAATCCCTGTACAGTTGTTTATTATACTCATCAGAGCCATTAGGCCTATAACACACTCCTACTCTTAATTTTGCTTTCCCAATACTTATGTCACACTTAACTGACTCAACACTGCTCTGTCCACCCATGTCGACTGGCTGTATTTCCTTGGATTTTGTGCTTCTCAACTAATAGCATAACCCCTCCTCCCTTCCTATCCTGTCTATCCTTCCTGTAAACATTGTAGTCCCCAAATTCCATTTCTGCATTCCTTATATCTGTGTGACACACCATGTCTCTGATATCCTATCTGGCAGCAGAATAATTAATAATAATATACAATTTATAATGTGTTTTTAATACAATAAAATAAAATTTATAATACAATTTATAAATGCCCTAAATAATGGCAATATCACTCCTGTTCAAACATTTGACTTTAATAGTCTATTTACTAGCATAGACCTAACTAACTTAAAATCAGTCAGGAATGAACTTTACAATAACTACAAACACATTATAAATTGTAATTCTGTGTATTGGAAGAATCTCAATCTCTGCATTTCCAATAATTACATATTTGATGGAAAAACTGTATGCTTAACCAAAGGTATCCCCTGCTAGCTGTGTCATAGCTAACTATATCTCTACTGGTTTGAGACCTGTCTACCCTCAGACAAAGTTTTACAGATATATAGATGATTTGTTAGTAATCAACTACCCTACATTTCTGAAAAATAATCTTTAAATACAAAATACTTATTTGGACATTCTGCTTTTCTTAAGCTTGCCAAGCTTCCCACCAGTCGGTCAAAGGCACCCTTGAAGTCTATAAAAATTCCCAGAACATACCTGGCATCGCTCAATTCCACAGCTTGGATCAATCTATGTGCAGCATCTTCAGTACTTTTCCCTTTGTTAATGCCAAATTGGCTTAAGGAACACAGATTTATTTTCATACCTAATCAATAGTCAGTCGGTGACCAACTTTTATAAACTTTGCCGAGAACTGATAGAAGAGCAATGGGTCAATATGCTCCAGTCTCATTTAACCATCGGTCCGTACCTTTTATTATTAACCTCAACATGGGCCTCCTTCCAACTCCTAGGAAAAGCACCCCGCCTCAAACATTTGTTATACATTTCTAAGAATATATCAGGATTTAGCAGAAATGCCTGTTTCATAACCTTTACTTCTATCTTGTCAGGGCCTAGTGACTTACCATCCTTAACTCAGTCCACTGCCAACCTGACTTCATCCATAGAGAATTCATCATCCTCTGCTGTAACAGATCTGTACCGTACATTTTGTACCTTCATTTGAATGTGCAACTGCGTGGTCTGACTTTCCTCAATTTCTGGAAAGAGATCATCCAATATCCTGTTCAGTCACTCCAATTAGCGGTTTGATTATCTTCAACACCAATAGTACTTGTTAAGTTCATCATTCCTTTTTTTATTAGTAATAATTTTAAAAATATGGGTAGCAGTAACCCCAGAGTAACATACCGACTGTGTGGTACTACACTGACAGTGGCAGAGAATGAAAGACCTGGGGGGATAATTGATCGGTCAGATATGAAGTGTTCTGAGCAGTGCCAACAGGTTGCAAGAGGTAATGGTCTCTTGTCAATGATATACAAGAATTTTGCTAGCAGGGATAAAGAGGTGATTGCCCCTTGTACAAGGCAATGGTCAGGCCACACCTTGAGCACTGCATACAGGTCTGGAAGCATCTTTTAGGAAGGATGTAGAGCTGCTGGAACAAGTAGAAAAAGAGAAAAGGGGTACAACGAGATTGGTGAGAGGAACAAAGGGTTGCTATTAACAAGAAAGTCAAGTTGTGTAATTTTCAGCATCTGGAGACTAGGCACTTGCGAGGTGATCTTATTGAGATTTATAAGGCCTTGAATGGTTTGAGCAAGCTCAATGGTGATGGAATTCTTCCTCTTGCTCAGATTACTCACCTGAGTGGACATTAATTCAAATTGAGGAAAAAACTGTAGAATAGATGTGCAGATATTTGCCTTTAGCCAGCAGATGGTTGATAGTTGGAATAAACTTCCATCTGTTGTAGTGGAGGTCAACAACTTAAATAAGTTCAAGTCAGAACTAGACAAACTTTTGGAGTGAATGGACGGGTGAAATGGGAAGGGTGTTTTTTTTTTTTTTTTTTTTTTGTTGCTGTTTTTGTCTATATAAGCTTGTTTTCTTGCATCATATGCCTCTATTAATGCTAATGCTAAAATTTTTATATTGAATTTCAGTATATAATCCAACAATAGTCAGCCAAAATGCCTGAATTTCATCTTGCCTTTTGATTGAACATTTCTGCAAAAAAAAATGCAATTTAGACAATTGCATAAGTTTTCAATGTTCTTTATACCGTAATAACAAAACTTTAGCACTTCCTAAGAAACTGGCAGTGACTATTTTAAACTTTTTCTAGGCTGCTTTTTCAACTCATTCACATCAAAGTTGGTCTCTGTAACTTCTATTTGTTAACCAGGCCAATAAAAAGTTATGAATTTACATATCCACAGGTGATTCTGCAGAGAGACAAAAAAAAAAAAAAAAAAAAAAAGTCTGCTACAAAGAATAAAGCAATAACCAAATAATACCATCATCTCCTTTCCTGAGTGCACGATCAATACATAAAAACTTCTTTAGCGGCATATCTTGATGATTAAAGTACCAGTCCTCTAAGTCACTTTCGTGCCTCTCCAATAGTGCTTCACACTAAGAGGAAAACAGTGCTAATTCATTTTCTGTTGAAATGAATAAATAAATATATACCTGAATATATATATATATATATATATATATAAAAGCCTAGGGAAATCTTTGGCTATTTTTTTTTTATTTTTTAAATCAATGTTTTTTTGAATAGCACTACAAATTAGATTCAAGCAAAAGGCAACAACTGAAAATCACTGAAATTTTGTGATTTTTTTTTATAATTAAATATATGAAAATGCTTATTTAAAAAATTGTTAATTACAAGCACTATGCATTGCCATAAAAATGCAATGTAAAGCATAACATAACATCAATAATACAGTCAAAGCTCTTTATAGAAACCCTCTTTTTTTTTTTTTTTAACATCCCAAAACATTATGATGTCATACAGTTGTTGGTCCCGGCCAATTTCTCATTAATCTAATGCTATTTTACGTTCAATATAATAACCTTGAAAATAAAAGGATTTCTCTCAAACAACCATAAATTTCTATCTCTTAATCTGAATTTTTACTTTCTTATTACAATATTCAATTTAAAAATGACAAATGCTTTAAATATAATGAGGAATTGCAGCCTGACTGAGAAATAGTTTTTTAAGATTTTCCATGCCCTTTTCTCACAGTGCAGTAATCAAATGAACAACGGCTAGAAGTCAGTTACAATGTATGTTTTTATTGGTATGGCTCAAAAAAAAAAGCAGATAGCTTTGCCAATCGCAGAAATTAGGATTTTGTAAGCTGTAGATCTATCTATGTATATCTACAGTCTTAGGATGTAGATATACATTCTAAGACTGACATTGCCAAACAGTTCTGCATTCCTAAGAGTAACCAGTTCACTATTTTGAAAGGTCAGAAAAAGATTGAAAGTTTAGAGAACTCTGCTGCTACACCGGGTAGAATTTGAGCATGAAAAGCAAAGTATCTGGATCTTGTAAAGGTAATTTTGGAATAGTTAATGATGATGCATGCAAAAAAGTTCCTGTAGATGGTAACCTTTTAAAAGCTAAGGTTGAATTATTTGCATATCAAATGGATATTGAAGAATTTAAAAGTTCAGATGGATGGTTCTAAAAAATTAACTCATCAAATGCCTGTCTTTCAAAAAGGTGTGTGATGAAAGTGCAGCCGTGGACAGTGACACTACAAAAGAATGGAAGGAAAATCATTTAAAAAATGTTTTTGCTGAAATGTGACCACAAAAACATCTTCGATGCTGATGAAACTGGACTCGAAATTGTTATAGGATAAAACACATTTAAAGGTGAGAAATGTAGTGGAGGAAACAGGCCAAAAAACAGATTACTGTTTGTTCTCCTAGCAGCAAACATTGCTGGCACAGAGAAGCTTCCTCCTCCTTTAATCATTGAGAAAGCCCAGAAGCTTCAATGCTTTAAAGGGTTGAAGACATTACCGACTATGTATTAAGCAAACCAAAAGGTGTGATGACATTACAAATCTATGAAAAATGGATCAGTGACTTAGATCGCAGGATGAGTAAGAAAAATAGTAAAATTCTACTGTTTGTGGATAACTGCATTCCTCATTGTCAAATAAACTACCTATGTGCAATCACTGTTGAGTACCTACTACCAAATGTGACATCAGTTCTTCAGCCACTTGATCAAGATGTAATCCAGTTTAAGAAAAACTACCAATGAATGCTATTAAATAAAATTGTCTTGAAAGCAAAATTTAGTGTGAAATCAACATCCTGCAGGCAATGAATTTATGTGTTTAAGCAGGGAATGAAAATGATTAAAAATTTAACGCCAACTGCTTCAGACACTCAGGATTTACCACCTTGAATGATTCAATGTGTGAAGTTTTGCATGCTTCTTCCTCTATTAATTCAATACTGTAGTATTAAATATCAAATTGTAGTATATAATTAATATTCAATTAATTTAAATTGAATATTAATTTAATATTCAAGCTTTTATTTGTTTTGTTGGGGATTTTATGAATGATGGAAATAACATCCTTCTGATATAATTTGTTATTTATTTGGATTTTAGGAGCATTAGCAACTAAGGCTATATTGTTCCGGGGATATTCGGTGGTCATTCCCTGACCTTTCCGCATCCTCCGTATTTGGTGGTCACGGGCTCGAACCCCAGTCTGATCAAGAAGTGTGTGCTACGCACTGCTGCTCCTGCCCACCTGGCTACGGAGGCACCACTCTGATATAATGACCTTTTTTCTCATTCCGCTGGAGCAGAGGTTCTTAACCTTTTGCTTTAAGCAAGCAAGATTTTGCAGCTTACAATACATGCGAGTGCCATATGTTAAAATACATTAGAACCCAGATAAGAAGTTTTCCAAGGGACTGGAGGTTTAGAACTTCTTAGAAGGGGATGTGATCTAAGGGTATGAAATATTAACTACACAAATAAAAATGGAAAGATACACATTGATAAGTTAATGATGATTTTTAAGTACTATTTTAATATTGAATTTATAAATATTGTACTCTGCTTATGGGAAACATTTTATTTATTTGCAAACTCATTACGAAGTTGAAAGAAGAGCTCCTTTCGAGTTTCAACATACCTTAAAATGTCACAGTTACAATTCACTAAGTAATTCAGAATTCTTCTCAACGTCCACGTATCCAATTATGTTGTTGTTATTTGGTTTTTAGGAGCATTAGCAACTAAGTCCATATTGCTCCGAGGATATGTGGTGGTCATTTCCTGACCTTTCCGCATCCTCCGTATTTGGTGGTCACGGGCTCGAACCCCGGTCTGATCGAGAAGTGTGTGCTATGCACTGCTGCTCCTGCCCACCTGGCTATGGAGGCGCCAAATCCAATTATGGATATCGATGAAAGCAATTGCAATATGTCATTTCCGTTATATCAAAATGTTTATACTAAAAAGGTTTTAACGCTGAAAGCCTCAGACTATGGAAAATTCACTAATCGAACAAGATAGTGCTTAGCATCATTTCTGTTATATCTCATATTGTGAATGCCTTCACAATGAGTTGCCCTGATACTGAACTACAGATAACCCTCGTATAACACAGTAGTGCGGTTCCTATAAAATGTTGTGTTGTGCGAAACCGTGTTATACAGGACTAAGAAAAAGTACAAAAAGGGGATTATGTTCCAAAAGCTAACAAAAATGCACAATTTCGTTAACAAAACTACATCATTCTAGATTGTGTATTTTCTACACTCTCTTTAAAAAAAAAATCAGTAATCTGGGTTTGTTTACTTTTGTTTGATAAATCTTTGTGAATTTTATCGTATGGAACTAAGGATTTTTGAAGCTCCCTTCTGAACTCCTTTCATTCAAGAATCTGCATTGAAAACATAAGATTCTAATTGCTTGGCTAACTTTATGCCTTCCCGTATGCTTTTTAGTGTAAAATTTGGAAATTTAGAATTTATCTGCTCTATCATCCTCTGAATTGATTTGGTTTTACCTCCGATGCCATTTCCACCAATCCACTTCGTCAGCCTCCTTTATACGTTACTCTGTATATTGTCTATAAATTGCATTTGTCCTGAGGTCGATTTTCTGTTTTGCTGGACGAAAAACCAGAGATTCCAGGAGAAAAAAACCACACTAACCTCGCCTGAGCAAGCCACATTGTGAAAAAGCTCCATAAAAATTCCTCCCGTCATCGACGGGATTCGAACTCAGGTCTTTTCCACCCAGTGTGGGGAGGAGGGCGATTCTATCAACTGTGCTACCCAGGAGGGCTTCAGTAGTCATATCATCGAATCCTTCCCCTCCTACTGACATAGCAAGTTCTACTATCGCACCAATTACATTTTCTGCCAGCTCGGCCATATTTCCTGAATGAACTGACTCTAGCCATACATTTTTCCACACTCATTTAACGTTAATGGTTTTACTTCTTTCAGCGATAAAGCTATTATTCTGGTACAGTCCACAATTGAAAAATGTTTCCATGCCTCCATTACTTCAATAGATTCGGAATAAATTTTTTTCCAAAATCCATTGTAACGATTTTCTAGAGTAATGAGTTTTAAAAGTGGATATAATGCCTTGATCTAATGGCCAAATGAAAGAAGCTGTACTTACCTAGTACAACTGTGGTGGTAGGAACATAACTTCACAACGTTTGGATGACTTAAATTTTTTGGATGGTCTGGTGTGCTATCCAATAATAATAAAACTTTGAAAAATCTAGATTTTTCCACAAGTTCAATAGCACAGAACATAACACAGGGATTTCCTAACAAAATAAAATACAGGGATTTTTCAATAACTGTTTTTGACTAGCGCGTCAACAGCGGGGATTCAAAAAGAGCGGAAATGTTGAAAAATTACATCCAACATAATAGCAGGGTTCCCCCTACACAAAAGCTCAAAAATACCCTGTTATGCAAGATTTACAAAGATTCTCTAACAGTGCTAGTGCAAAACTGTTATATAAATGTTATATGTTTTATGTAAAACTGTTATACAAAACTGTTATATGTTGTGCAAGGATTGCCACAATTTATCAATCGTGTTAGAGAGAAACCGTATTATATGGGGGTTGCCTGTACTTCAAATAAGCAACGCTTTTTGACAGTGTATTCTCGAATAGGCAACACTTCGCCAATGGAATCTCAGCAGATACTACCACCCCACCACCCCTGGGTGATGGTATCTGCTGAGGATAAATAACCTTAGTGTTCTCCATTGGCAAAGCATTGCTTATTGGAGGTAGTGCAATATCAGGGCAACTCGTGAAGGCATTCACAATATGAGATAAAACAAAAACGATGCCATTCCACCTACTTCGGTGGTTTACTATGAATAAAATGATGCGTGGCACTAACCAGTTCAATTACCAAATGTTTATATCGTTTAATATTAAAAATAAATTTCTATATTGACAAAATGTATTAAGTGGAAAAACGTCATTATAATAATACACTGTGTTCTTTGTCTCAAACTTTTTATGCGGGAAAACCTTTTACCTGGGAAACTTCTTAAGCAGTAAAATAATACATTACAACATATTGAGATGAATTGGGATTTAAGAAACCAAACCTAGTACAGGGGAAAACTTATGCGGGAATTTCTTATCCTGGTTCTACTGTATAATTTTTTAGTCGTTTTACGCATACAAGAATTATATTTCTCAATTAAAATTTTTAATTGAGAAATATAATTCGATGATGCTCACCAACCTGGTGCTCGCGAGCATAAGGTTAAGAATCCCTGCCCTGGAGGGTCGTTAAACAGAAGTGGCCTCACATTAATCCCACTTGCTACACTAATTCATCCTGTCCATTAATGGACTTTATCTTTTAGAATGCTTGATCCAACAAAGGAGCTTCCCATTAATTCTAAATTGTTACAGTTTATATAATAGCTTTTCGTGAGGAATGGTAATGGGGGAACTGCTGGAATGAGCTGCAGGTTTCATTCTTTACTTTAGAGTACTGTGTACAGGTCTGGATGCCTCATTTTAGAATAAGTACAGAGAAGGGCAATGAGACTGATGAGTGGAACAAAGGGTTGATGTTACCAAGAAAGGCATAAGTTCTGCAAATTGTAGTGCCTGGAGACCAGGCACCTGCAAGGTGATCTAATGGAAGTATATAAGGTCTTGGATGGATTGAGCAAGCTCAATGCTGATGGGATTCTTCCTCTTCCTCAGATTATTCACCAGAGGGGACTTAATTCAAACTGAGGAAAGACAACTGTAGAACAGATGTGCAGAAATTTGTCTATCAACTGTGCGGGTGATTGATAGTTGGAATAAACTTTCATCTGTCATAGTGGAGGTCGAAAACTTAAATAAGTCAAGGTAGAACTAGACAAGCATTTGGAGTGAACGGATGGATGAAATGGGAAGTTTTTTTTTTTTTCTTTGGCTGCTTGCTTTCTTGCATCATATGCCTCTCTACTAATGCTAATGGGTATCATCAAATGATTAGTACTACTAACTGAAAATCATATGATTATGTTCCTTGAAAGATACTACATAGTACTTCACATATTTCCTACATCAACATTTCGGTTAGTAACAATTGTTCTCTAGCTAGGGACATTCCGAATGATATTTAGTATTTATTATTCTTCTTTGAGAGACTGTTTTGAATAATTTTATTCAATCAAATTCAAATTAGCTTTTAATGTAGATATATAATGATACTCGATTAACAACATTCTTTTCTTACATTTCTTGATGTCCCATAGGTGTGTGTGTGTGTGTGTGTGTGTGTGTGTGTGTGTGTGTGTGTGTGTGTTTATTTTAAAGTGAGTTCACAAATGCATCCCAATGGGCAGATTTTGACAAAATTTTACATTTGGGTCTTTAAGAAAGATGTCAAGCCATCCTAAAATTAAATAAATTGTAGAACTAAGATTGTTATTGGTTACCGGGGTTTTTTTAAGGAGCATTAGCAACTAAGGCCATATTGCGGTGGTCATTCTCTGACCTTTCCACATCCTCCGTATTTGGTGGTTCACGGGCTCAAACGTAGAACTAAGAGAAATTTGATACTTTTTTTCTCCCATAAAATTTCAAATCTCTATACATAAATAGAAGTACGTTCCAGAGGTTTAACCTTTACTATACAAGGCAATTTGTCAGATTTACACAAAATTTTCAGTATTTATTCTATAGATGACAATTTCCATTGGTCTGATATAATAAAATCAGACCAATAGAAATTGTCATCTCTCCCATAAAATTTTGAGTTCTGTATAAATCAAAGGTACATTTCAGACTTTCAGTCCTTTCTATAAGGAATACTATATGCCAACTTTTCAGAATATGTACTTAGTACGGTGTATTGGTGGAAGTATTTGAATACATATACTTGTTGACATTTACTGGCATGTCTGTAGATTGTAATTATTGGAAATGTGTGAAGGAAGGTTATTCAAAAGAACAGAAGTAAAAAAGGTTATATTAAGAAGAGAGAGTTAAAACTATGTGTTTGGAGTTGAACAACAAATGGATGTGTTTGGACTGGTTTGGAAGAGAGTGTGGATTGCAGATATGAATTTAGAAGTTGTGTTTTAAGGAGCATCAGTGACTTAAATAATATAACACCATTCGTACAATTGTAACAGACAATTGTGTATGACATCTGTAGCAGTGTGTGTGTTCACAGGCTGATTTATATGTTGTATAAGCTGAAAACTATGGATAACTCGTGGGTTATTCTTATTATAATAACCATGTTATTATAAATTAATAAGTTATTATAATTATTAACAATAATTAATAACAATTATTAGGGCACTCGCACAATAACAAGACTTTTGTGGATTTATTGGATGATTGTTTTCTGAAGCAGCAGGTTCGAAAGGCAACCAGAGAGGGTAATACTCTTGACCTGGTTATCAGCAGTGATTATTCGTGTATAAAGAATTTGCAGTTAAAGGAACCACTAGGTGGCAGTGATCACGATGAACTGATATGGTATTTACTTAAAGATTTCATTACCATTGAGGTAAAGGGAAGGATTTTTGCTTCTGTAAAGGTGACTACGGCAGTCTCAGGCAGTTTTTAAGTTCTGTAAAGTGGATACAGTGGAACCAACTGATGATGTTACCAACAGCAAATTCTAAGTGGAAAGCATTCAAGAACTAATCATGTGTATCGGCTTTTCATACCAATTAAGAAATACAGTTCAAGGTTTAGGTCTAAACAGATGTCAGATGAACTTATGAGACTAGTGGCAGAGAAGAAAAATGCATGGAATGCATATAAATTATCAGGTGACACAAGCCTATGGCAGATATAAGCTAGTCTGCAATAAAGTCACAAAGGAGGTTAGGCAAGCGAAGGTAAATTACGAGTGGCAAAAGATGCAAAGAAAAACAGCAAAGATTCTTTACTCATATAAAATCTAAAATTGAGATCAAGTGGACCAATCTGATTGGTCCACTTGATTATCAATGGTTTGACTATAGATGATCATTCTCAGATAGCTGATAATCTGAATGCATTATCAGTTATCTGATATTTGGCATCTACATTTACACATTAGGAATTATTAAGGGAGGAAAATGGCAGAGGTTTATCAAACTGTAACAGGGAGGCAAATGATTTTGTAATAAATGAGAGCAAAGAGGAGGAGAAATTGTTAAAGTTAAACACATGAAAAGCATCTAGGGTGGATGGAATCTATCAAGTTATATTAAAGGAGGCAGCAAAGGAAGTAAGCAAACCCTTAGCCATAATTATGAGAGCATCCTTAGACTCGGGGAAGTCCCCATGGACTGGAGATGTGCAAATGTATCCCCAATTCACAAAGGGGGATATAAGGGTGACACGAGTAATTACAGACCAGTTAGTTTAACTTCTTTTCGGGGAAAATAATGGAGTCACTGGTTAAAGATGCATTGCAGGATCATCTAGACCAACATTTCCCAAATGTTTAAGTCATGGCACACTCACAGAACATTTACAAAGCACAAATTCAATGGGATCCAAAGAACTGTTGCTAATATTTTATTACATATGACGCACTGTGCATCAGGAGCATCTTTATTTCCAACACATGTAAAGCCGAAATTCAAATAAATGTCATTATACCTTCATTTTGGTCTTTTATTAGTTGGTTCCTGTTTTTTCACTTTGGATTTTTGGGGAACAAAAGGCTGCGATTGTACATCCTCACTTTGAAGTGTGACAATATTTTGTTCGTTTTCATCGACCACAGTTGCACTATTGGAAGTACTTTGCATCTTGTTTTAAAGTTCCTTTTTTTCAACAACAAATCCATGGTCACATATTTTAATAATAATATTTCGAAATACTAATAATTATCAAAAAAATTTATACAAGGAAGTGAGTTTAGTTGTTATATCGGTTTGCTTCCTCCTCTCCTTCAACCCGTGTACTCCTCAGGCTAAATTGCATATGAATGGCATACTAGATCATTGCATTGTTACTTTTTTGTAGATGTCATTACCTCTACACATACTTCTCTATGCAAAGCCTGCCAAAACAGTGTTCAGTGGTCTATTTGAATATTAGACCATGCCAGTATATTAATAACTGAAAAAAAAATTGTTACAAATTATAATGATAAAAAGGTGGTGTACAGTACAAATATGCAAAATTTATTTATTTTTTAAATTATTAATTACAATGGTGAAGGGAAAGGGACCAACGGAAAGTGGAAGTGCTGGCAGTGCAGTAAATGAAACAAAATTGATTTAGAAATGAAGATGATTAATTAACAAGTAAAAAGCAGAACAAAGTTTATCATCTATTGCACAGAATTAAGTCTCGTTGCTTCAACAGTGAATGCTATTTTAAGGGATAGTGTGCGTATAAAAGAACACGTTAAAGGATCAAGAATGATCACAAAAGAGTGTTCAGGTCCTATATTGAAGATGGAAAAGCTATTAATAATATGGATGGAAAATCAGATTCAGATTCAGAAGCTGTTGGCCTATCATCGGTGGGTGGGCAGGTACCCTGATAATGCAAACATGCCATCACGGTTGCGGTGTTTCCACAATATGAGAGATGCCAAATGGTGAATAAATGATAATGTATTTTAAAGACTAAATGCACAGGGCATGTAACGCTTCTCTACTAGAGAAGCGTTACTTATTCGAAGTAGTGCAATACCTGGTATCTCTTTGTGAAGGCAGCCACAATATGAGATACAATTAAAATCTATGCCTTTACATAAATTAAACTACATACTATGTAAGTAGTTTAATTTATGAGTAAACTATGGTGAAGCTACACCGATATTATATAGTTATTTAAACCCACATGCTATTATGCCCTCTGCATTTCTCCTTTAAAATAGTAATCAATATATACAAACCAAAATACCTAAAAGAAACGTGAAGGATGTTTCACATAAATATCTACCGTGCATGCCCAGCACACATGCAACATTTTTATTTGTCTTTTTTTTTTTAACTAGGGAAATATAATGGATACATTTTTACAGGATAAAATTTTAATATTGTGAATAAAAAACAACATGAAATATTTCCCATATCACAAATAACATAAAATCTACCACAAAAGATTCCACAATATAAAAACAAATATTACATAAAAAACAAACTATTCTAGAAAAGGTACACAAAAATCAGATTACATGAAAAAAAAAATTATTACACAAATATTCAAGAAAAATTTAATCTAAAAATTGCCATATACAATTTACTTCTTCATTAACATTTGTTGTCTATCTTCTGCTGAGCAATGATTACAGAAGAATGATTTGATGTAACGATCCGGATCAAATTGAAACAAGGGTTTTCCATTTAGATGTATGGTCATTGTAATCTGCAATGTGTTTAATTGTCAACATTATTATTCATTGTGCTGAAAGCTCGCTCAGCTTCAGCACTGCTAATTGCAACAGTTTCAAAGATATTTCTGGCTTTCTTAATTGAAAAGGAAATTTCACTCTATTTTAAAGATAAACTGTCTTCGACAAAATCTCTAAAATCATTATCTTTAATTTCATATTTAATCAGAAAACTTAAATTTCTTATTTGGTCTTCATCTTGCCACCGAGACAAAAGTTCTTTCATATTCTACGATTTTTGGTAGCATATGTTTAAAAAATTTTTTTTTTTAATTCTTCATTGTCAATGGTATCATTATTATCTTTATTTAATTTAAAATCACTCTGTTTCATTAATAACTTATCCTTTAAGGATAAAACAATACATTTAATAACTTTTCACAAGGTAATTTTTTAAATGTGTGCTTACTTTCAATTTTGATTCCTTCAAATTCTTTCCACTTCAACATGCTCTCAATTTTAGCTTCATAATTTCCTTCAGAATTTTTCAAATTAGCAATAGCACTGATGGTTCAAATAATTAATTTATCTGCTTTTACCATAGTGATTCTGTAAAGCCTCTAAAAGGTAAGAGAGCTCCTGCAAGATGCCGATCATCAGTGCTATATGGTTAAGAAATTCCAGATTTAAAAGTCTGTTTAATAATCCAGAATATTAAACTTCTGATTCAAAATGTTTGTACAAAGTAGGATAATTCCTCCAACCTGCAATTGCCATCTGTAAGCTACTCACATCATGACCCAAATACACGACCGATCTTTATAGTTTCCACATCAAGTTCTTTAGCAATCATCCTTAATTCACGCTGGTTTTTTGGAGATTGGTGATATACAGGGTGTCTCAAAAATATTGGTACAAACGTTTAGGGGAGGAGGTAGGTAACATCTAAAGGAATGTGAATCGCATAGGAACCCATAACTGGAAACGTCACCGTAAGTCAGTACACAGCGCTGTTTATCAGTTCACGAGAGGAAAAATTTCTGGTTTACTTTTCAAGCAGTAGTCGCCGCATGAAGAGCATGCATCGATATACAAACTGTGAGCGGGTAGACATGCGCCTAGTGTATGGATTAGCAGAGGGCTCACATGGTGTGCGCCCCCATGCGACACAACATCGCTTCGCAATAAATGTGTGGGCAGGTATGGTCGGTCACTGCTTAGTCGGCCCATACCAGTTACCATCCCACATGAACTCTGCTAAATATCGGATCTTTCTTGAACAAGTTCTACCAGGGTTACTTGACAATGTTCCAGAAAATGTGAGACACAACGTTTGGTTTCAACATGACGGGGTGCCTGCCCATTATGGAAGGTGTGTTCGTTACCATTTGAACATGCTTTTTGGGCGTCGATGGATTGGTTGTGGTGGACCCGTTGCCTGGCCCCCACACTCACCTGATTTATTGAGCCTTGATTTCTTTCTGTGGGAGGCCCTCAAAAATCTATCGTGTATGAATCACCTATGTAGACGGAAATGGATCTCATGGCGAGACTCGTCTGCGCTGCTGCTACTGTCAAAGAAACTCCAGGTGTGTTCGACCGTGTCCGCCAATCCATGATGCGTCGGTGTCATGCATGCATCTCGTCTCATGGTGGAACCTTCAAGAATCTGTTGTAACATCATGAAATGCATCCATCTCTTACTCCATTGTTAATATTATGTCAAATAAATGTTTGCCACTAATTACTGTCTTGTGTCATTTCTGCTTCTTGTGCCTCTGCTACTACTTTCCCGTGATGTTTCCGGTTATGGGTTCCTATGCGATTCACATTTGTTTAGATGTTACCTACCTCCTCTAAACGTTTGTACCAATATTTTTGAGACACCCTGTATAATGTATGCAGGTTTTATTATTATTTTTTTATTATTACCTGTATGTCATTATACTTTGTATTTTAGAACATTTTTTGCACAACAAAGCCTTGATGAAGTTTCAAAATCTGTCAATATTTCATCTTCGTAAAGTTTATATAATATCTTAGTTGCCTCAATCCATCCCCCCCCTTTACATTGCTACTGTCACTTGTTCTTTGAATGCTGTGGCCATATAAGCATAGACTGGAGAAATTTACTGGAAGGCGTAGATTACTCACTTCTCTGAAAAACATATGCCTGTTTGTTGGAGTAAAGGGCAAACTCGGTTGACCAGAGGCTATTATCCGTGTCACAAATCTTAATCCTCTGACTGGCTATGGAAAGCATACTGACTATCGCAACTTCTCTGTATGCGACTGCATAGGTCTTACAGACACCACTAACATTGTGAAACGGTAATCCCCCTTAATTCGCACTTTTTAATTGCCTAAAGGCCAGAGGTGAGAACAATGCATACAAAGTTGTCTCTCGTAACCCGTTCATTACATGGAAATTTTTTTTGTTCAATAAAACTATTTTAAACGAAGGGAAATTCAAAAACATTTGTTATAAAGAAGTTCCTTAAACAGAGATCCAATTGTAATTAAATCAAAAATGAAGCAATTTTAAAATACATAACTGGTCGATTGCACCATTAAAATGCTGGGAGTGAGGCCCCACTCGCCCTACTGTAGTTTCAGGTCTGGATACTCAATAATTGCATTCAGGATTTCATTTGTAAAATAAATGATTGTCTCAGCAATGGGCTTGCGAATTTTCAAAAAAAAATAAATATATAACAATGGGCTCTTGCGAGCCTACAAAAGCCCACTATAGCTCACCACTGGATGTAGAGTTGCTTGAGCACATCAGAGAAGAGCAACAAGATTGGTGAGAGGAACGAAGGGGTCCTCTTACAAGAAAGGCTTCAGTACGGCAAATTGCAGTGGCTGGAGACTAGGCACCTGCAAGGTAATCTGATTGAGATTTATAAAGCCTTGAATTGGTTGAGCACGCTGAATTCTGATGGGATTCTTCTGCTTGCTTCGATTACAAACCTGAGGGGGCATAAATTCAAATTGAGGAAAGACAGTTGTAGAATAGATATGCGGAAATTTGCCTTTAGCCAGCGGGTGGTTAATTGCTGGAACCAATTTCCATCTGTAGTTGTAGAAGTTGATAGTTAAATAAATTCAAGGAGGAACTGGACAAACTTTTAGAGGAAATGGAAGTATGAAAGGTGTTTTTTTTTTTTTTTTTTTTTTTGTTTTCCCTTCCATTTATGTAAGGGAAAACAAAGGACTTAAATCAGCAGCCATGAGCAGTAATACAGAAAGACAAATGATACTGAAACTGAAGAATAGCCATGTTTTACTTATAAATAGCAGAGAAAGCATAATTCAAATAACAGAAGACTACTATAGAGGATTATACAAGGAGCGAGGGAAAGCTGGATTGCAAATTAGTAACACATACCGATTCAAAGCATGTTCTACCTCATCTTCCTGATGAGGTAGAACATGCTTTGAAGAAAATGAAGAATCAGAAAGCCCCAAGGGAAGATGAAGTTACTGTACAGTTGTTAAAATTGGGAGGAAGAAACATAACACAAAAATTGGCAAGACTCTTCACAAAATGCATTAGATAAGGTGTGATGCCTAAGGAGTGTAATAATGCAATCATAGTTTTGCTGCATAAGAATGGAGATAAATCAAATCAGAAATTATAGACCAATTAGCTTGCTATCCCACATCTACAAGTTTTTCACAAGGGTCATTACTAACAGATTATAAGAATACTTAATGAGAATCAACTGAAAGAGCAAGCTGGCTTTAGGATAGGATTCTCAACTATGGACCACCTTCACATAATATCACAGCTAATGGAGAAAGCCATTAGCTGTGAAAATGAATATAAAACACCATTATGCCTGGCATTTGTGGATTATGAAAAGGCATTTGACTCCATACAGCATAAGGTAATGTTTCGAGCACTGGAAAGACAAGGCATAGATACCCCATATATTATGATTTTGAAGAAAATATGAGAAGACTACCTCCTTTATTAGACTAGACAAAGACAGTAGCAAATTTAAAATGAGAAAGGAGTTCAACAAGGGGAGACAATATCTCTGAAGTTGTTTACTGCTGCCCTTGAGGACGCTTTCAGAAGATTAGACTGGTCGCAGAAAGGAGTCAATGTGAACGGAGAGCACCTAAACCATTTATGATTTGCAGATGACATTGTGGTCATAAGCAATGATCCCAAAGAATTAGAGAAAAATTTTAATAGTTATGCAGTTAGTAAGGATTTTGGACTAAAGATGAATATGGCTAAATAAAAGCAGTAATTGAAAAGGTGGAATCATATACTTATCTGGGACAAGTATTAGCTGTAATAATGATAAATGGCTGGAAGTCAAGAGAAGAATAAATTTTGGATGGATAGCATTCAGGAAATATAGTCACATACTGAGGAGCAATATTCCAGTTTGTCTGAAATGTAAAATAATGAATCAATGTATATTCCCCACCATGACTTATGGAAATGAAACTTGGGCACTCACCAAAAGAATGGAAGAGAAGCTGAGAACTACACAGCGAAGATGGAACGAATTATATTGGGAATCAGACTACTAGATAAGAAGAAGTGGTAATGCACCACTCTGTATGGTTTTCGACATTTGTAAAATAATAGCTGTTTTTAACTTCGGATTTTTTACAATGATTTCCGATATGTTATTTGTTTTTTTTCTACCATGTACAGTTTTTTCACAAATCACTTAAGTTGACATCAGGAGTTATTTGTTGTTGTTGGTTATTTGGTTTTTAGGAGCATTAGCAACTAAGTCCATATTGCTCTGGGAATATGCGGTGGTCAGTCCCTGACCTTTCCGCATCCTCCGTATTTGGTGGTGACGGGCTCGAACGTCGGTCTAATCAAGAAGTGTGTGCTACACACTGCTGTTCCTTCCCACCTGGCTACGGAAGTGCCATCATGAGTTGTATTATTGAATATATTAAGTTAGGAGTAAATGTTGGGAATTTATAAACTAGATCTTTACACGTTGGCAACACTGCCTTCAGTCATTTGTTTCTTGACCTTGAGAGCTACATGTGGCAGTGTTTGTCAGTGTGAGCTCAGCTTATTTTTGAAGTTATAACGTCAAACGTGTGCTAAAATGTGAGTAAAATGTCTGTTTGAATAATCTGAACTTATATTGTTTCCAACCAGGCGCATGCCTTCACGAATGCAGTGTATCCACGTGTTTTATTTGTGGAAGTTATGTAACAAAGACAAGATATTAAAGAATTTGTCAAAAATGCATGTGCTTATTTTGTAGTGAAACTCAGTGGCCAAGATAAACAATGGGCTCTACATAAAGTCTGCTGAACCTGTGTTGAAGCATTGAGATTGTAGGAAAATTGTAAAGAAGAAAGCTATGCTATTTGCAATTCACATGATTTGGTGGGAACCTTCATACCACTGTGATGACTTACTTTTTCTTAGTTAATGTAGAAGTGATACAGTGTAAAGAGTAAACAGTATTGTGTATCTTAATATTGTATCTGCCATTAGACCAGGCCCAAATGGAGATAACCTGTTAATTCCATTCCCTCCACTTATATTAGAGAATGTAGCAGCAGAGAGAGCTGAAAGTGAAGCTTCCGAAGATGAAACTAAATTCTACATGACTGGAGACAGAGTGTAAGTTCAGCTCTCAACTGTTTCCACTGTATGATCTCAATGATCTTGGTAGAGATTTAAATTTACCAAAGGAATCTGCAGAACTCCTTGGTTCTAGACTTAAGTCAAAAAATCTTCTAGCACATGAGACACTTTTCTAATGTGTCCAGACATAGAGAACAAGAACTAATCCTCTACTTTTCTGAGGATGATTATATGGTTTTTGTAGTACAGTAGACTCTCGATTTTCTGGGATAGATGGTAAAAAACAAATCCTGGATAATCGATTTCCCGGTTAATCCAAAAATACAAAAGTCCCTGACATACGTAAGGATACGTTCCAGGACTTCTTACTTCGTTGAGTTTTACCTAACTCAGGAATGACTAATAACATATTGCTACTATATTATTATTGACAAATCTGAATTCCACACGATACCTGCTAATGTTTGGCCATTTTGATACATCCTTATTATAATGATTCCTTAGAAATTTAACAGATGCACTGTTTTCAAAAACTTTTGAATAATTAAGTTTTTGTTTAACTGAAAATGCAACTCTTTTGCGTTTACCCATCATTTTCACAAATTCTAAACAAACAAACAAAAAAATAATAATAATAAAAAAAGTAAAAAATTCCGACATCCCTGATATAAATAACGAAACAAAGTTTCGTTATTTTTGTCAGGGGATTGCAAGATAATAACACTAATCTCCCAATGACGACTTATAATGCCGCTTGTCGCTTATTTATGACTTGCAAAATATCCGTTTATACCTATTCTAGTTATTACTTGAATTTTTTTTGATTTCTGGTTGATTTTTTTTTTTTTAAATTTCGAGTCTTGAAGTGTCCCAGTTAATCCGGTCCCAGTTAATCCGATCCCGGTTAATCGAGAGTCTGCTGTACTATAAATGACTTAATATGAACTATTAAGGAATTAGTTACAATCCTACACAGTGGAGTTTTTTATTGACCCATCAAAGAGGCATCTCAAAGGTGTGTTGCTCCACGATGGAAATAAATACGGATCTATATCCGGTATCTCACTCACTCTGTGCATTTGAAAGAATGCATATGAGAACTTGAAGAATTTGACTAATATTTTGCTGGCTTTAAAGTGAAAGGCATGTTACTTGGATAGCAATCTGGCTACATAAAAACGCTTTGCTTTTTATGCAAGTGGTCAGGCAAGGAGGAAACGTTGGATGTCAAGGTCTGGCCAAACGGGCCAGTTTGTTGCCTGTATAAAGAACGTAGTTCACAAACCATTGGTAGACCCCAAACTGTTCTCCTACCAATCAAATTGGATTTAATGAAACAATTTGTGAAATTTTTATCTCAGGAAGGTCCCTGCTTCCACTACCTTTGTACTAAATTTTCATTGATCCCCCCAAGAGAAGCCAAAACAGTTTTTTTTTGGACCTCAAATTTGCATACTGATTAGGGACTAAGATTTTGAGGGAACTATCAATAAAAAGAGAAAAACAGGCATTGATTAGCTTCATGTCCATTGAACTCCTTGAGAATTCTTCAGAAATAAAAAGGATCTGGACTAAAAGAGTATAGTTGAAAATATGTTTGCAAATGTCAAGAAGCGGGCTGCAACACGAATGTCAAGGTACATTTTTAACACTCCCACATCAACTACTCAGAAATTCTGGGAAGTTGGTGAAAGAAGGGTGAGAAGTTTCACTAGGACATTAAAGACAGAGATGAAGTAACGGGGGAGGTAGAATGTCAATGTGATGGTTGACTATTGCTGATGCTGGAGAGAAAGACTGTAAAGTAGAGGATCTGGAGGAAAAATCAAAGAAACAAAAAAATTAAAGCATTGTAGATCAGTTTTTTAAATGAGAGGCATTCAGTGGACTTTTCACCAAACTGCCCTTTTTAATGGTGTTTTCAGCATGTATTTAAATATCAAGTCTGGTAAAAGTAGCATTTTGTTATAATTTCAGTGTACAAATTCTGCCAAAATTAATAAAAATTTGTGAAAAAAAATTTTTTTTCATGATTTTTAAAGAAATCTACTGTGATGGAAACAAAGGGAAGTCATTTTTGAAATCAGCATCATAAAATGATTCAGAAACACCCTCATCTGAGAAAACAATTTTTTTTTGAAATGCAGATTAAAGGGTAGTTTCCCTCTTGTTGCTTCTCTAGCATGCAACTGTCAAAAATAGCCATCCAGTAAATCCACAAAACTCTTGCTAGGGTGTGAATGACCAACTCACAAGTTTCAGTTAATATCTGGAAAATTATTATTACTACAGACATTTCAAATTTAATCCTAACTTGTGAATTTTCCATTGCCATGTACTTGTAAAGTCTCAGCTCATATCTGGTGAGTATGGGCTTGGCACACCCAGGGTCCTGAGCTGGATATCATCATTCTTCTCTTTCTTGGTGATTCCCCCACTCATACCTCTCTCTCTCTCTCTCTCTCTCTCTCTCTCTCTCTCTCTCTCTCTCTCTCTCTCTCTCTCTCTCTCTCTCTCTCTCTCTCTCTCTCAGAGAGACTCGGAATTTTTTTTTTAGTTGGTGCAGCATAAGCCTCAGGCTTCCTTGCACTATACAGCTAGTAATAGTAATAATAATCTAATAATTTCCTACTCTTATTATCATTAGTGCCCACAAGTACAGCAATATCATCTTACATGCCCTGAAAAGATGATATCTGCTCTACAACATAATCTACTTTTGCCCCTAGCAGACATATTCTGCTTAGCTTATCCTTTAATCCAATTATCCAATAGTATATTTCTCATTTCTCTGACAGCAGAGTTACCGACAATAACTACCACTTGTAGGACCAGAGCATTCTGCCTTGGGAACTTAAATCCTTTGAGGGCATTCACCCCATTCTTCAGCACTCATAAACACTGCTCAGAACACTAATTTTGTGTCCAATTTCCTCACTCTTTGCACCAAACAAACACAAAGACATTGCACAAATATCGCATTTCATTAGGCCATGATCTGTAGGAGAACCACCCCTTCAGTTCTCCCCCTGAGCCACAGCATTCCTACTACTTTGAGCCCATTGCTTTGTGTTCTAGTTTTGGTCATGATTTCTGTTTAAATTCCATTTAACTTGAGAATAATACACTCAAGTTTACATTTTATGTATTACGATATATGGTTACATTCATACAGTTTTAAATTAGTTATAGCCTAACTCAAAATAAAATTTCTTAGCTAAAACAAAAAATATGCTAACCTACATGATTAGAACCTATGAGCTACAGTTGAACTTGGTTATAACAAGCATCAAGGTACCAACAAAATTTGCTAGCTGTAACCATTACAGCCACTCCCCAACTTATGTAAGGGTTGCGTTCTGTGGAATTCTATAAGTCAGAACTTCCCTAAATGCTTATGCAGCACTTGCACATTTGATTTAAACAAAAAAGAAATGTTCGACGAGCATGTAAATAGAATTATTTATTCAATTTTCTTATCTCATGCGCAGGAAAAATTACATAAATTTCAAAATTATAAAATTACAAAAAGAGAGGAGACAGGCATAACATCAGCAAGTTTTACCTTTTGAGCATTGTTGCCAGAATTAACTCTCCAGCTCATAAGCACGCCACTGCGGAAGTTGAGGGCTGTGGAGATTAAGGGGTTTTTTCCAACACATCACAAATTTCTCTGCAGCTGCAGAATCGCACTGGCGACTTCACATAATTTAATGTTTTGGAAACCAGTGTTATGCTTGAACCCATTAAACCACCCACTGCTTGCCACGAACTTGGCTTGGGGTTCGCAGTACTTATCCTTAATATCTTTATAAATACTTCTTGCTTTTGCTTGAATGGCCATTGGACACAGGGGCACTCGCTTGTGAATCTGATTTTCCATACATATTATTAATAGCTTTTCCATCTTCAATATAGCACCTGAACGCTATATCAAAGATGGTTTTGTGATCACTGTTGATCTTAAATGCGTTGATCCTTTCACATGTTGTTTTATACACGCACTGTCCCTTAAAATAGTATTCATTGTTGAAGCAGCAAGACCTAATTCCGTGCAACAGATGACAAACTTTGTCCTGCTTCGTACTTCTTAATTAATCATCTTCATTTCTAAATCAATTTTATTTTGTTTCCTAGCATTGCCAGCACTTGCACTTTCCATTCGTCACCATTATAATAGGCAAATAGGAATGAAGAGAAGATTGTGAAAATTTATTTATGTTTTTTATATGATTGAAGATTTTAGTGAAGGGGAACCCATTTCACATAATAACATAACGTAAAAATCCACAGAATTCCAGTTATGGGTATTATCGCAAATGCAATAAGATCGAGTTTACTACCCATTTATCATAGATTGTGCTAACAGAAAAGCCCAATAAACCGGAAAGTGCAAATTGTGCAATTTTTTCCCCTCCCACTCTATTACAGATTTAACTGAAGACAGTCAGCATATACATACGCTTTAAAATCTCTTTTACTTCAGTAGTATGCATCAGTTTAAACTGTTTAAATCTTTCCGTTAGTACTTCCCCCCTCTCCCTATATAGTAGTAAATGTCTACCAAATATACATCCACTTTCACAAGCTGGAATGCAGCTTGTGAAAGTGGATGTATATTTGGTACCCTTTTCAACATACAAATAGGATAAAGACAATCTATTATCACAAAAGCACTAGCTTCCTCTTTTTATTTCCTTGCTACAGCAGTTTTTAGGTTTACCAACAGTGTACTGTTGCTACAATGACACATCCTTGAGTAACAGGCCTATGGCACTCATGTGACTCACCAGGAACATTGTCAGTATTCTCTATTTGCATACCGTAGACGGAAGTGACTCAGGAGCGTGCCATGTGGAACCGATCATCGCGTCTCAGGACAATTGCCTCAAAAAGGGGGTGTAATCGCACACCCCTGTTAATGGTATGACAGGATGAACTGATTCGCAAGCTCTCAAGCCACTTGCGTTCCCAGAACCCATGTGCACGGTCAGAAATGATCACATTCTTAGGGGAGATCCGATGCTGCTTCTCCCAAAAGTGTTCTGCCACAGCAGACCTAGCACAGTTCACAGTTTTGATGGCGGTCAAATGTTCCCCCAGACGATCTTTTAGACGTTGGCCTGTCTCCCCCACAATCAGGGGAACTTAATCTCAAACTGCACTACTGATGGAATCCTGGGTTACGGGGTCTTTGACCTGAGACACCACTGTGTGCAACCTGCGCCCCGGAAGCTGCACATAGCGGGTCTGACACTCCCGCAGTGCCTGCGCCACACACTCTGAAAGGCCCGGACAGTAGGGAATGTAAGCAGTAGCCACTGAGAGAGGGGTTCCTGGCGATTGGACCCAGTCCTATAAACATATTTGTCCAAGACCCTCTGGGGGTAACCACACTTACTAAGATCTGCCGGGATCTTATTAACTTCCATTTCCCTGTCCTGGGGGTACTGCAGTGGGACCACACCCTATTTATTAATGCCCTGTCTACGCTATCTTTATGTTGATAGGCCTGTGCTGAACTGTAATGGACATACTGACCACGACACATTGGTTTTATTTAAATGGTCTTCACTCTAGCACCATCTCTAATAACCAGGATATCAAGAAACGGGAGGGTACCAGCTGTTTCCACCTTCGAGGTGAATTGTATAAATGGAGAGAAGCTATTAAGTAAGTTGAGTATTTCATCTCCCCCCCCTTTTATAATGGTAAACATATCGTCAATGTATCTCTTCCATTCGCGCATGGGAAAATCTAACTGGCGGAAAATACTGGCTTCTAGTTCCTCCATAGCTAAATTAGTCACTATGGCACTAATGGGGGAACCCATGGCCGTGCCATGGACCTGTTTGTACATAACATTTTGAAAAATCATAGTGGTACTGGCAAGGCAGAACTCCACCCCTTTACAAATATCATCAATGCTTAACAAACACCTAGCACTAATACCATCATCTTGTTCTAAGGCTGATCTTACACAATGAATCCTATGTTTAATTGAGATACATGTGAACAACAATACCACATCGAAGGAGATCATAAGATCATCATCCCCTATAATCTAATTTCTTACATACTCTACAAATTCTTTGCTGTCCTTGACCACTAAACCAGAACATCCTACTATAGGCAAAATAATCCTAGCTAGAAATTTCGATAAGGCACAGGTGGGACTACCCACAAATGAAACTATCGGTCTCAACGGAACATCAACCTTGTGGGTAGGAGACCATAAAACCGAGGTATTCGGCATCCTGAAGCATGTAAAGTCCAATACTTCTTTAGATATTTTACATGGCTTATACCAACTTTGTATAATACCATTAACTTGTCTTTCCAAACTAGACAATGGATTACACTGAGTAACTTTATATGTATTGGTATCTTGTAGGAGATCCAGAGCTTTTGAGCAATAGTCTTCTTTACTCAATATAACTGTAGACCTACCTTTATCAGCAGGTAGTACAATGATATCGTCATCTTGCCTCAATTGCTTCAGTGCTTTTTTATGTCTATAACTAAGATTAAACTCTGCCCTCTTGGACTGGCTTAGAATAGAAGCAATCCTAACATTGTGTAAGATCAGCCTTAGAACAAGATGATGGTATTAGTGCTAGGTGTTTGTTAAGCATTGATGATATTTGTAAAGGGGTGGAGTTCTGCCTTGCCAGTACCACTATGATTTTTCAAAATGTTATGTACAAACAGGTCCATGGCACGGCCATGGGTTCCCCCATTAGTGCCATAGTGACTAATTTAGCTATGGAGGAACTAGAAGCCAGTATTTTCCGCCAGTTAGATTTTCCCATGCGCGAATGGAAGAGATACATTGACGATACGTTTACCATTATAAAAGGGGGGGGGGGAGATGAAATACTCAACTTACTTAATAGCTTCTCTCCATTTATACAATTCACCTCGAAGGTGGAAACAGCTGGTACCCTCCCGTTTCTTGATATCCTGGTTATTAGAGATGGTGCTAGAGTGAAGACCATTTAAAGAAAACCAATGTGTCGTGGTCAGTATGTCCATTACAGTTCAGCACAGGCCTATCAACATAAAGATAGCGTAGACAGGGCATTAATAAATAGGGTGTGGTCCCACTGCAGTACCCCCAGGACAGGGAAATGGAAGTTAATAAGATCCCGGCAGATCTTAGTAAGTGTGGTTACCCCCAAGAGGGTCTTGGACAAATGTTTATAGGACTGGGTCCAATCGCCAGGAACCCCTCTCTCAGTAGCTACTGCTTACATTCCCTACTGTCCGGGCCTTTCAGAGCGTGTGGCGCGGGCACTGCGGGAGTGTGAGACCCGCTGTGTGCAGCTTCTGGGGCGGAAGTTGCACACAGTGGTGTCTCAGGTCATCATCAGCCATTTTCAATCCACTGCAGGATGAAGGCCTCTCCAGCAACTTTCCAGTTCCTTCTGTTTTGAGCACTGGCCATCCATTTACTACCCAAAAACTCATGAATTTCATCTATCCATCTCCGCCTTTGTCTTCCAGGTTTTCTTCTAGCTCCTCTTGGGTACCATTCTGTTATTTTCTTAGTCATCTGCCATCATGTCTTCGAGCTATGTGTCCTGCCCAAGACCATTTTAGTTCTTTAGTTTTGATAAGAATGTCCTTTACTTGAGTTTACTGCCTAATCCATGTTTCTCTTCTTATCTAACAGTCTGATTTCCAATATAATTCATTCCATTCTTCACTGTGTAGTTCTCAGCTTCTCTTCCATTCTTTTGGTGAGTGCCCAAGTTTCACTTCCATAAGTCATGGTGGGGAGTATACATTGATTCATTATTTTACATTTCAGACAAACTGGGATATTGCTCTTCAGTATGTGACTATATTTCCTGAATGCTATCCATCCAAAATTTATTCTTCTCTTGACTTCCAGCCATTTATCATTATTACAGCTAATAACTTGTCCCAGATAAGTATATGACTCCGCCTTTTCAATTACTGCTCCTTCAATCATTATTTCCCTTTCCGTGGCATACTTGTTCATCATTACTTTTGTTTTAGCCATATTCATCTTTAGTCCAAAATCCTTACTAACTGTGCATAACTGATTAAGATTTTCCTCTAATTCTTTGGGATCGTGGCTTATGACCACAATGTCATCTGCAAATCGTAAATGGTTTAGGTACTCTCCGTTCACATTGACTCCTTTCTGCGACCAGTCTAATCTTCTGAAAGCTTCCTCAAGGGCAGCAGTAACAACTTCAGAGATATTGTCTCCCCTTGTTGAACTCCTTTCTCATTTTAAATTTGCTACTGTCTTTGTCTAGTCTAATAAAGGAGGTAGCACTCTCATATATTTTCTTCCCAATATATATTATAATCCCAATATAATTTGTTCCATTCTTCGCTGTGTAGTTCTCAACTTCTCTTCCATTCATTCTTTTGGTGAGTGTCCAAGTTTCACTTCCATAAGTCATGGTGGGGAGTATACATTGATTCATTATTTTACGTTTCAGACAAACTGGGATATTTCTCTTCAGTGTGTGACTATATACGTCTCATGTCAAAGACCCCGTAACCCGGGATTCCACCAGTAACGTAGTTTATGAGATTAAGTGCCCGGATTGTGGGGATTGTTTTTGTGGGGGAGACAGGGCGACGTCTAAAAGATCGTCTGGGGGAACATTTGACCGCCATCAAAACTGTGAACTATGCTAGGTCTGCTGTGGTGGAACACTTTTGGGAGAAGCAGCATCAGATCTCCCCTGAGGATGCATTCATTACTGACCTGTGCATGGGTTCTGGGAACGCAAGTGGCTCGAGAGCTTCCAAATCGGTTCATCCTGTCATACCATTAACAGGGGTGTGCGATTACACCCCTTTTTGAGGCAATTGTCCTCAGACGTGATGATCAGTTCCACATGGCACGCTCCTGGGTCACTTCCGTCTACGGTATGCAAATAGAGAATACTGACGATGTTCCTGGTGGGTCACATGAGTGCCATGGGCCTGTTACTTAAGGATGTGTCATTGTAGCAACAGTACACTGTTGAGAAAGGAGACAGCTGTCTCCGAAAGCTTCGGATTTCCGGTATTTTAACTTATGGTATTTTAACGATTTTAGTATTTTGTTTTTATCTGTTTTTATCATACCGATTTTATGTATATATTTTTAGTACTTATTGTAATAGTCCAGTTTACTGTATCATCTTATTTTATTTTATTTTATTAAATACTTGGCTGGTGTATGAGTATTAATTTTCTTGAATATGGAATTTCCCAGCCCCATAGGCCTGTTTGAGGTTATGAAATGATTTGCCTACCAATGAATTCCTCTTCCTCTGCTTAAGTTTGATGTGGTATCATCTGCGTGATATGATAAACAGGTATTTCTGATTTTTTAATTATACCTGCTCACATTTGAAGTCCTTAAATACGATGTATGCACAGCGCTTTAGCCCTCAAGAATATAGCAAATGCCCCACTACCCTAAAGGCTTAAGGGGACAATCAGTCAACCTTGACTGAGTCACAAAGCATCGTCACTACTGAGTTCCCTAGGGAAATCCTCCCTCTCTTGTCTTTTGTGCATAACACACCTGTCACAACCATTTATGCTTTGTTTTATCAGTAATCTCTTTGGAAACGCGAATATAAAAGCTGCAAGTTTAATAGTTCCAGAGCAAAAAAACTATTCGGAATTAAAGACTAACTCATAAAACTGAACATTGTTCACTACTTCCAAGTGATTTAAAGACCCGAAATCAGGCATGTCACAGAAACAGAATAACTTGCAACAATCCATCTGCCTAGCCTGCCACAACGGGAAGGAACCAACCATTTGATGTCACGTATGCAAATTAATCTTTTGTTCCCACTCAGTTAAAAACAGACATCGCACATCTTTCTAAACTACATCGGAGAAGGTTTGCATGTGACAAATGCCTTGGAGAAGACGCTGAAATATCTCAAATTCCTTTGTCCCAGACTGAAACTAGCTCTATCGACACCAGATGTTATCTGATCTCCTTCAACATTCAAATACTGGTTTGTCTGAACTTATGACTATCGCATGCGAAGAAACAGTGGTCAACGGAACACCACCTGACAGGATTGCCAACCACGATATATGCAGTGCTAATCAGTCCAATTCTCCATCGGAAACTAATAATCAAAACTGTGCCTCGGTCGTTAACGTGTCCTCCACCTCAAACCAGACACTAGTCACAACAGGTACTTTTCAACATGAAGATGAACCTCCAAGAATTAATGCCGAAGCTACAGTGTTGACTCCTCCTCTACAGCCAGACAGCGTAGACTTTTGATCCTCCTAATTTACCAGTTGAGGTCCCAAATTGAGGATCTGAAGGATGAAGTTTACTCCCTGAGGAACCAAAATAAACATATCACACACATGCTCTCCGACCTCTGCTCTTTGGTGAGCGAAAATGGCAAGCGCAAGCTGACATCTCAGCCACCAATAATACCTAAATGGACAAAAAGTACTCAACCTATCAAAACTCTTAGCCTGATAAAGCCTGGCTCCCATGCTCAAATTCACTCGAGACAATTAGTAGATAGATCTCCAAACACTCCGACTGAGCACATTAGCAGGGCCCAGTCATGCACTCAGCAAAAGGCTGGTGACCAACCACAGCTGCAATCTTGTGAAGAAGTATCCCAACCAGAAAACCCATCAGAAAATAATAAACACTCCCTACAAGTCCCAGAACTAAACAGTAATTCAATTACGCCCATCAAGCTCTGCTCACATCATATGCTGGTATGCTTACCAACAGCCCTTCTAGCGATACTTACATCCCATCTGGAGATACACAAAATTCCCTCATTACCACAGCCAACCCTGCCTCAAATTCCTCTGGATGCCTTCCTGATACCAATATTGATTGCCTTCCCCATCATGCTAATATTCATAACCAGATCTCCTTACCCCACCTAGTAACACCCTCCAAATCTTGTCTGACACTGGCCGAGAAATAACATCTCCATAGTTTCCACCAAAGCCAAGGCTTTTGCATCCAGTTTGGACCTAGAACATCTCCCGAATCTATAGTGAGAATGTTTAACGAGGAACATAACCTCTCAGCCAGGTATAAACGGCTTAAAAGTCGGCAAACACACTATGCCTCTTTCCTTGTGTGTTCACCAGCTGTCTATCAAAAGGTTATAGATCCAGCCTCCTGGCCCCAAGGTATATATATATATCAGACCAGACCACTTTCTGAGAAAAAAAGCCCCCATCAACAACCTCAGCTAATTCACCCTCCTCGATAGCAATCAACGCTTCAATGGAACAAGCATGAATGCCCCACATTCCAGGCAATTTCTCAAAATTTGCTCAGCATAATTCAAAATTATACCAGTGGTGACAAACATCGGCATCATCAAATTGGTACCATCAGCCTTCAACCACCAATGATAAACAGTTCGGGAATGCTCATCCCAACGTGGGTCATGAATCGACAAACTCAAAAGCCTGCCTTGAATAAAAATACTAGACACACCTGCCTTAAAAAGATCCACAAAACTTGCATAACCAGAGTCTTGTACCAGAATGTTACCTCCACAACAAACTGGATACCATTGATCAAATTCTGCTCGCTAATGATATTGATATTCTCTGTGTCACAGAAACCTGGCTTGATAAAGACCAAGAATTTTTTACATCTTGTACTCCAGCCAGGTATAAATCAGCGTTTACTTCTGGAGTTGGCCAAAGAGGAGGCACAGGCCTCACTTGTTCATCAAGTTTCTAGCCAAACACCAGCATATAGCTCTCGCTGTTACTCTCAGCTATCATAGTGTCCTTATAGATATAACTGCTACACACACACACACACACACACACACACACACACACACACACACACACACACACACACACACACACACACACACACACACACACACACACACACACACACAATCATTGAATTGTATTAAATATTAACATAAATTAAATTATAATAAAGTGAATAAATAAATAATTAGGCGTTCATTAGAGGCAGCAACATGCAATTCCTCCATATGAAGCTGAAATACATCCAATATTTTAAATTAAATAAAATAAAACATAAGCCATAAACATAATAAAATAAAGCATGTAGTATGGCAAAAACTGTAGAGCGAAAATTAACATAAAAATAACCCAAATAAACAAACGAATGAAAAAGAATAGACATAATAGTAGCCCGATAACCCTTGTATAATTTCGAGTTTTAAATCCGATTAATAAAAACTATACAAATTTTAGGATAATGCCAATTATATAATAATTTAGCGGTACCCCCCCTCCCCTGAGAGGTACCAGTTCCGAAAGACGTGAAATATCACCAAAAGAGGGTTAAAGGAACTACCAAACGATAACAAAATCAAAATAAATTAAAATAAATATAGACTGACCATCATGCCCCATATCGACAGAGGACCACGAGGCCAATAATGGTCATGGAATCGCTGCATTTCAATTGCTATACAAATCGTCGCCATGGTGAAAAGATCGAAGTACCAATTCACCCTCCCTCCTCCGATCGATTTGTATAGCGATTGAAATGCAGCGATTCCATGACCATTATTGGCCTCGTGGTCCTCTGTCGATATGGGGCATGATGGTCAGTCTATATTTATTTTAATTTATTTTGATTATTTATATTTATTTATTTAAATTTATTTTGACATTTGCAGCATCAAAGAGAATTTCTATTATGCCTCGGTCCAGAGCATGGTGGACTCCCCATCTTAATATGAGCTTCAGATTAAAACAGCAACTGCACAAAATGTGGAAGCAGTCACAAAGTGTTCAAGACAGGATAGCCTACTCTAGAGCCTGTGCAACATTCAAAAAGCTGAAATCTCAAGCAATTAAGAATTATATGGACACTACCCTTCGTAGAGGAAAACCCCCCTACTTTAAATGGCCTTCTGATTTCCCCCTAAAACTTGAACCTGACCAGACTTTATATCTAGATTTGCCTTGAACTCTGAACAATGTGCTGATCTTCAGACACCAACAGCTGGAATCCCACCTGACATACTATCTGCAGTATCAATCTTCAGGGAACAGCTTATTGCTGCCATAAATTCTACACCGGCTTCTGCTAAGGCAGGTGCAGATGGAATACCCCAATTCATTATTAAATGTCTTGGGCCATACATTTTGGGTCCCCTTCTAATTATTTTTAATGCTATTTTGTCAAGTCATTTCTTTCCCCAGCAGTGGAAGCCTATACAAAAAATTCAATCGCCTACTCTTAAGCATTACCAGCCAATCTCCAATGTCTCAAGTCTTCTAACACTCCTAGAGAAGGTACTTCTCCCCATTCTAACTAAACAACTTCTTCCACATCAGCCTCATCAAATCCACTACTCCCTTTCTCATAGATCCACTGTGACTAATCTCTCAGCCCCCACCAGCTCCATCCTCTCTGCGTTTGGATCTCATGCAGAGCTTGCAGTCCCCTATGTAGACCTCAAAGCAGCTTTTGACTCAATAAATGTTCCTGCAATGCTGAAGCTACTTTCAGACCATTATCAAATCAAGAGAGACACTCTACAGTTCCTCACTTCACTCCTTCAAAATAGAATAATCCAGCTTACTGTCCACGGCCAAACATACGAGCGATGTGTCTCTTCAGGCATGCCACAGGGTGGTGTCTTATCTGGGCTCTTGTTTACATCGCTTATCTCACCGCTTGTTGAATCCAGGCATGATACACCATGTTATGCTGGTGACATGAAACTCCTCACACTGATTTCTCCACATGATTGTTAATTGATAACAGCATCAATTAACAATAATCCTGGAATTTGCAAACTACCTCAACCAGTTTGGACTAAAAATAAATCCAGAAAAGTCTGAATTTATGATATTCTCATTAAAGAAAATGCCTTCAGCCAACACTATGTAATTCTCCTATTCCCACTGTCAAGAAACATACTGATCTGGGGGTTGTTTTAAATCCTAAGCTCTATTTCAGTTCAGAGCTCAGTATAAGCTCTGAACTGACAAGGTTCTGAAGGCAACTAGTGCAGATCGAAGGGCATGGTGTTGAATGGTGCTGATTTTAACTGAAGCACATACTATAGCCCCTATAATCTAATCATGACTGGATTAGAGCATGATATAAATTCAGCAATAACTGCCTGTAAGCACCTCAAGATATTGAGGATCCTGCACAAAGGATGTTTAATTTCTGTAGGCACATAGTTTGCAGATATGTTATATGTTTATGAAAATTTAGTTTGGTATCTAAAATCAAACACAATAGTCTTATAGAATCTGCCATCAGTACTGCTCTGCCTATCGGTTTTAATACAGGTTCCGGATGAAGTGATCCCAATTGTTGTAGTTTTCCCCTCAGTTAATCAACAGCCATAGCATTTTTGTCCAAGTTTCTATTTTAGTTATTGTTAATTGTAGTTGTCTTTCAAAGTAGCCATGCTCAATGATTGACAGGAAATATCAAGGTCATCTGCAAACATATAAATTTCCACCATAGCTGGGAGGTCTTAAGTAACCACTGGTACATAACGCAAAAAAGTGTGGAACTTAAAATCGATCTATGAGGTACTCCTATGTGAATTGTGAACATCTCATTCTGGAATCATACTTGAAAGGTCCTGAGATAGAGAAAATTCTGAATGAATCAAGGCAGGTGACCACTCAGTCCAAGGTTGTTGTTGTTGTTGTTGTTGTTTGGTTTTTAGGAGCATTAGCAACTAAGGCCATATTGCTCCAGGATATGCGGTGGTCATTCCTTAACCTTTCCGCATCCTCTGTATTTGGTGGTGACGGGCTCGAACCCCGGTCTAATCAAGAAGCGTGTGCTACGCACTGCTGCTCCTTCCCACCTGGCTACGGAGGCGCCAGTCCAAGGTTGTATAAATCTTGGAGGATTCTATATCTCCAGGTTGTGTCAAATGCTTTGGTAATATCAAAAGTTATCATTACTGTGTGTTGTTTTTTTAACAAAAGCATTTCAAGGGTGAGCTTCAACTGTGATGGGACATCAGTTGTGGGGCTGTTACAGCAGAAACCAAATTTGTGGCATAATACAGGATCGTGACCTTCAATAAATTCACAGGCTGTTGTTGTTGTTTGGAGCATTAGCAACTAAGGCCATATTGCTCCGGGGATATGCAGTGGTCATTTTCTGACCTTTCCACATCCTCCGTATTTGGTCGTTACGGGCTCGAACCCTGGTCTGATCAAGCCCACCTGGCTACAAATTCACAGGAGACTCATCTGAGGATCAGATGAGTCTTCTGTGAACCATCTTTTCTAGTATTTTGCCTAAACATCTGGTCAGGGATATAGGACAATAACTGTTGGAGGAAGAAGCATCTTTCCCCGGTTTTGCTTTGCTACCACTATTAACTGCCATATAAGGGTAAACATTCTCTTCAAAATTTCAGCAGTCTAGATTTTGAGTTGGAGTTTAGATTTTAAGGTGGGGAAAAAGAAGTGTATAAGGCCTTGATCAGGTTGAGCAAGCTCAATGCTGATGGGATTCTTTCTCTTGCTCAGATTAAGAACCTGAGGGAGCCTGGATTCAAACTGAGGAAAGACAGTTGCAGAAGTGCGTAAATTTGCCTTTAGCCAGCAGGTAGTTAATTGCTGGGCAGACTTCGATCTCTTGTGAAAGTTGATAGCTTAAATATATTTAAGGCTGAGCTGTATAGGCATTTGGAGTGAATGGATGGAAGAAACAGCATTGAGCTTGCTCAATGCTGTTTCTTCCATCCATTCACTCCAAATTTCTTCCTTCCACACCTCTGGAGTATCTAGACTGTAATTTGCAGAACTTTAAGCCTTTTTTCGTAAGAGCACCCATTTGTTCCACTCACCAATCTAGTTGCCCTTCTCCGTACCTGCTCCAGCAGCTCTACATCCTTCCTAACCTGCAGACCTGTATGCAGTAGTCAAGGTGTGGCCTGCCCATTGCCTTATACAAATGGATAATCACCTACCTATCCCTGCTAGCAAAGTTCCTGTATATCATTGACAAGACCCCATGAGCTGCTCTTTTCTTTTTTTTTTTTTTTGGTGTTATTGCATAAACTTACTTTCTTGCATCATATGCCTCAACTAATGCTAATATTTTTGTTTTGTAATATTTCATTTTGGTACTGCACCGGTAGCAGCTCCAAGTAGTTCTACTATACATGTGTAGTAAGGATCAAGTGGCTATCAAATTAGAAAACTGTTCCCAGTTCACTTGGTGAAAATTCCATGTAATTTGTTGGTTGGAGGCATAGTTTGTATCCGTCCTTATTTTGCAAATTATAGGAAAGTGATCACTGTTGGGAAGGTCAGTTAATACTGCCCACTCAAGGCTAGGATAAATATTTTTAGTTAAACCACATTTGAAGAGAATCAAATAATTATTATTATTATTTTTTTTTTTTTTAATCAATCCCCAAACACAAAAAAGGCATTAATCACAATGTGGATTGGAAGATGGCTGCAGGGCAGTCATCTTGCAATTGGCATTGTGATTAATAGATAGTCTACTGACTGGAGTGTCAGAAATGGGGTCACCCAAGGAATCGTCCTAAGTAACTAAAACTAATTGTAAACAGCAATTTTACTATAAGCATAACTTAATACTTATAGTAAAATACTTATAGTAAATTACTAAAATTCACCTGTGATTTCAAATTTGTGACTTCTGCAGAGGGTTTATCCCACAAATCATATGGAATTCCCAATTCAACTTTTACACCTTTGTCCCTAAGAAATAGATATTGCACAATATAAGTATCATGTAATTTATTAAAAGCAAAATTGTTAATTCTTAACATATACCAGTTGAGTTAAATAAATATGCAAAAGAATCAAAAAGCTGAAAATGAACTTATTTCATTCCTATTATTTGATTCTTAAAAATAAGCAAACATGGGATTTTTTTTAACAGTTAATAACATCTTCGCATTTTAAAATAATTTTGTCTTTGTTAATAGAATAGCCTTAATGACAATTTACTGGAGTAATATTCTTTTAAATGTAGGATAATAGTTTTATCTCTCATATAAAACTCCATGATTTTTATGTATAAACTGTTTATAATTTGTTAGAAGGATACTTTAAGTTTTAATTTACGTATATAATTATTCTATATTCAACATGTCTAAACACAGTTCTATCAGCTTTTTTTCACAATATGGCTGAGTTACTCAATATTGGGTGTTAGTTGCAGTTTTATCTCCAAGAAACTCATGATTTTCATCCAGCAAACAGATGAAGAATGTGTTCGATTACAGAAATAATACTGGATGCTTCGTGCCCTTGGCTGTTTTGTTTAACACATTCCCGTAACCCTTCAGCAGCACATAGGTTTTCCAAAATGAAAAATGTCACATATTGTAAAAGATCCCATATTAGTTGCATGAAGATACTTATACAGACATAACAGACAGCATTAGCAAATATTCTTGCATCTTTTCTGTTTGAAAGTTTCCCTGTAAAAATTAAATCATGTGAGCCTTTCTCAACCACTTCAGGACCAAACAGATTGACTAGGGTCATCAAGTACTCTGTAGAACATATAGTAGTACTCAGTGACATACAATGGCACAAATATAACCTTGAGGTCAGATTTGCTACCTGAAGATGTAATAGCTATGACCAAAATGAAAAACAGCACCACTTTTTTATGATGCACTACTTTATTCATAAATACTTGACAATATTATAATAATGTGGAATATTACACAGTAAGAAGGTTATTAGTATGATATAATTGTTCTAGATTGTTGTACTTAATTATTCATGTGAAAAATTGGTGACAAAATAGTATCAACAAAAATAAAATCATATTTGGAAAAGTAATAAAATCAAACCACAAATCTTTGAAATCAAGATATTTTAAATAGTTATTATGAGTTTACACTTCATTTGAAATATGTTAGGAGATTAGGTGAAATTTCAACATTTTCACAAGTTAATTTGAGGGCGTGAAGAAACGGGATGATGCCCTCAAACGAACAAATATAGGATGCTTCAAGCACTCAGATACCCAACTCATTGCTAGTATTAAAATTGGCAAATGATGCAAGAAAGCAAACTTAAGCATCAGCAAAAACGAACGAAAAAAAACTGCAGATTTATAATGCACAAAGAATCGCTGCTGATAATAGATCAACAGTATTGTTTCCTCTTTTTGCCTCTCCAACCATTCTGCTGTAGAAAACAGTCATTCAGTAACGACTAACATACTAGTAAAAGTATTACTAGTATGTTAGTGACCAACCCGCAAGTTCCAGTAAATATCTAAAAGTTAAAACCACCCATTCTGATTTACTGGCTCACTCTTTCTCTCTGGTTTGTTTTGCTCATCAGTCATTACAGCTATTACACATTCCTGTTCTCATTTTCGTTTTTCTCGTTTGCTTATGTTGTAACGAACTGACTCAGCACTGCAGTGGCCACTCATGTCGATTGGATGCACTGCCTTACATTTAATATGCATCTTAACTAAGAGAATAACGTCTCCTCTCCATTCTGTCTGTATATATTGTACTACCCATATTCAAATTCTGCATTCCTTATGCCTGATTGACACCATGTCTGTTATCTCTACAATGTCTGCATTTGTTGACTAAATCAGTGCTTCAAATTCATCAAATTATCTTCTATGCTCCTAGAATTAGTGTACATCCGAGTAGACATGCATGTGTTCTTACCCTTAGTTATCCTAACACAGCCCATGTATTTACTTGTTCCGTGATGACCCACAGCAGGGCTTGAAATTTCCGATAATTTGCTTTCCAGGCTGCTGCATGTTCCAACAGAAGCAGTGCAATAATCACTTTTGACCTCTGTCTGCAGCTCTTGTTAAAGTATTAGTTTGTGTACTCCTCCCCCTAGCTCAGCTTTCCAACCTGCCAACACTGCCTCAATAGCATCAGCAAATATTCTTTGGCACTCTTTCAATTTAAGTACATCCCATCTGTGTAGAAGCAGTCTCTCCTGTTAACAGGAGAGACTGCTTACTCTCCTGCACAGTCTAGCCAGGGCTGCTGAACTGATTGACGAGGCTCTCAATATACTCTCTCCTATCACGTCTAGGCAGAATTGCAGGCACTTTCAAGTATAATCCTGACAGTGATTTTTTCCCGTTGCCCTATACCTGTTAAGTAAGTCTTCAGATCTCCTATTCTTAATATTATTAGTGCTAATGTATACAATGATTTGACCTTTCTTGCCCTTAAAAGATATCTCCTCTAAAACATTATTCTACTTCTGCTCCTGGCAGACATACCCTAATTCTATTTAGCCTACCCTATTTACACAATATTTCCTGTTTCCATGACAATAGAGTTAAACAATAATTACTTCCTGTTGGACCAGTGCATTCTGCCTTGGGGATTGTCCCTAAGTTGCCTGATGCACAAGTGTCAGCTCTGGCATTGTTAGGCAGCTGGGAGCTTGATGGGCCCCCATTTTAATTCCTTTGAGAGCATCCACCCTGTGTTCAAGTTCTTAAAAACACCAATCAGAACAATGAGTTTGCGTAATTTCTTCACACACAAAAAAGACATCCCTCTTGCATCAAAGCAGCAAAGCGAAGCACCGAGGATAGAAGTCACTGCTCTCACAGAAAGCAGCTATTATTGGCAACGGGTAATATATTATGAAAAGGATAGGTCAAACAGATGTAGAGTATGGCTGATAGGGACAAAAGGTTGATGATACAGTAATCTTTTGTTGATATTGTTGTACGTTGATAATAATGTTATTACAACCCACATTAGATATTATGCACATGTGATCTCAAAATTTACTTAACAAGTATAAGGCAATGCTGAAAGAATTCCATGAGTTAGAGCTAAATTTGTTTCTGGAATTTTTTTCCAAAAAGTACATGGCAACAGCCTAGTCAATCAATTGGACCAGTCAACAAACATGTTGCCTGTGTTTGTTAATAGGAGAAACTGGTTTTACAGTGATACATGCATGTAAAGCGAAGAGTTGCAAGAATATTTGCTGACTGTTAAGGCTTCCTGATGTTATCAGGAAGTACTAGTTTGGAGATACAACGACTAATCGTTTTAATGGCAGCTGTAAGAAAAGGTGAAATAGATTCTTAAGTACTTCTATTAGAGAATACAGTAGGTGAAAAAGCAAGGTGGGGGAGGGGATAACGAAGCACACTGGGAGTCATTTTGTGATAAGCTATGTTAGGCTTACTGAGAGAACAAACAAGCAAACACAGACTTACTAATTTACTAATGTTAAAAGCACAGTATATAAATTTATATACTGTCTATTTATATACAGCCTAAGATATCAATTTCAGGCATTATATATCAATTAAGTACAAGTATAGGAGAATGGACAGATAGGGCAGGAGGGACATCAACACATAACACAGACGTAATATATAAAGGCACAATATGGTCCAAGTTGTTAATGTACCTAAAACAACAGGAAGTGTGGCGGGGGAAGGGTATGTTCTTAGTTGTTGTTTTCATCTGTTCAAGTCACAGCCGACTTTCAGAGACTGTTTTGCCTCCATGCTGTCTGGTCTTCAACAGATTCTTTCAAGTTCTTCATGCTCATACCAATGTTGCTCTTGATGGCATCGAGCCAACATGTTCTTTACAGATCTCTTCTCCTTGTTCCACTGACCTTTCCTAGCATTATCAATTTTTCTAATGAATTGGATCACACTACGTGACCAAAATATGTCAATCATAGCTTGGTGATCTTGTTCTTAGTTAAGAAGCTATAAATTCTAAAACAGTACAAACAACTAATAACATAATGAGAGTAGGAGTATGTTGGTTATCTCTTTGTGACGAATACAATGAACAACCACAGAGTTGTTGTTCATCTTATTCATGTAGTGGGCAAGTAAATTATATTCATGTACTGGGCAAATAAATAAGAATGTCTTATGTGGGATTTTTCAGATATTAACTGGAACTCTCAATTTCTTTGCTTACTCAGGAGCAGAACATTTCTATATTTACTGAATGACTTTTTTCTAAACCAGTATTAACATGCTGGTATAGAAACCATGCTAGTTAGAGGGGAAACAAGACAAAACATTCTGATCTTATTATCAGCAGTGACACTTCATGTACTAACTTCCCTCAGTTCCACACTGCATTTTGCATTTGTTTATGTGGAAGGCATCAAAAGCCTTACGGAAATCTAAGTACATGATATAAAAATTATATTCTGAATCCATTTCCTTGGTAACTACCTCATAATAGCTAATCAGATTGGTCAGACAAGATCTCCCCTTAACATATCCATGCTATGATTGCCACATAACTGTTCCTGTCAAAATCGTCTTGCATTTCTTCTTTAACCACTGATTCTATTATTTTCCTTGGCCCAAAAGTCAGGCTTAGGTCTGTAATTACTTCATCCTTGATCTCTTCCTGTGATAAAAGGGACAAGTAATTACAGAACTGTAAGCTTAATAAGAATTAGGTGTACTTCTGGTATCCCCATCTCTTAATACTTCTTCATGTTTGAATGTAGGTGCAAAATATTCAGTGTCTGTCTGTACAGGGTCACCTTTTATATCCAGTAGACAATATGGTTCATCCCTTCCCATACAGTATTAACTTAAGCAGCATTTTTTTGCCAAAGATTTCTCACAACCTGCCTTGGCTTGCCTTACCCACTTACTAACTTTATTGCAGACTAATTTTTACTTACAGCTGTAGGTATCTGTATCACAATTTATTGTGATAAAGAAGCCTCCCCACTCCAAAACACAGGCATTCAATTGGGCTGATGTCAGGTGAATTTGGAGGCCAAACAAGATGGATGATACCTTCACTGTATTCCTTGGACATTTCATGCACAGTGTGGGTTTACTGACATGGCACATTAGCATCTTGGAAGGTGCCATTTCTGTCCAAGAAAAAATGCAATGTGGCAGAGTACAGTACAGACGGTCCTAAGAGCTGTCAGTAGACCTCACCAGTAAAAATGCCGGTACATGTGCATCAGGGGGTCCTAGTTCTTAGAGGGCACCATGCACAATGGGTCCATGAACTAGTGTTGCTTGTGTCACATACAAAGCCATCTCTCAGCATGTTGCATCAAAATAACAAACAACCAGGACTTGGACTCATCTACATTGTTCTTGTATTCCCTATAGTGTTGCAATGTCAACTATTGTACAGTGACCTGCCATGTGCTGCATCTTTTGCTCATCACAAACACCCACCTTGCGTAATCCTTTACAGTTCTGTCAGCGGGAGGTGGTTTGACCTGTCCAATGCCATTCTTGGTACACCTATGGGCCATCAGCAGTTGACAAAGGTCTGCCATTTGCAATATGGAAGCACCTAATGCATGAATTCCCATAATCATGCTCTTCTGAAATTCTGTAATATCTTTACTATGTCCCATAACTGCTATCACTTTTATCACTTTGACTTGCATGAAATGCAAATTACTACTGCTCTAGCATATGAAGCTGTTCTGCTTTTTATACTACAAGCTATGTGGCATAGTCCGTTACAGATGGGGGTTGTCATCATTTAGTGATCGCTGAGTGTATATATATATTTAAAGATAGTTATATCTTTAACTACATACCACATCAATACACAAGGGTCACTGCAATCCAGAGGTTCCATCACATGAAGATACTTAAAGCATCCAGCATTTACCCATCCTCAAGCTTAGCCTAAAAACATCATCAATGTACTTCCGAAAAGAGTGTAAACCATTTTATATGAAGAAGGTAAAAAACCATCACACAAAAGTAATGGCACATGAAAATGCAACAAACCACCAAATGCACATGTACTGAAGGTTGAAAATCACAAATTATTTTGTTGATTTTGTTTTTCCATTCAAATAAAAGTGGTTTATGTTCATTTCAGAAGTTATGACGTTTTTAGACTAAACCAAAGATGGAGAACAATTTTCCCATTAAGAAAAAAGCAGTTGATTTGGAAAGGTAATTTATAAACGGTAAAAACTAAATGGCAACTGACCAATTTTAACAGAAAAATTCAAAAATTTCAGCCCAAATATGACCAAAAAAAAAATCCAAATGACAAATAGTTTAAAGCAAAAAAATTAGTAAGACTGATGCCAGTGCCTGTTAATTGAAAAACCCTGTTTATATTTCTAATTTTGTTTATATTTCTAAAGGAAAAATCTTTTGCGGTTAAGTCTAGTTGGAATTCCGTGACTAGATCTGTTATTCGAGAAAGGATGTCTGCAGGGATCTGTTTTTGGGCCACTAATGGCAAATTGCTATTAGAGGATTGGTTACAGAAGGAATATAGTCAGGTTCATATGGGGATGACCTGGTTGATTTTGATTTGGTAGTTGTTGGCGCATCGGCTTCTGTGGCCATATTGCACCTCCCAAGGTTTTTGCAGTACTTTGATCCAAGCCCGAGGCGGGAATCGAACCCGCGACCTTTGGGTTGCCGGGCAGGTACTTCACCCACTCGGCTAGCCCAGTCGGCCGGGGATGACCTGGTAATATTACTGGTAACATTAGATGAAGGCTTTTCACAGCTTCAAATTGAACAACGATCTAATGAAATAATAAAAGATCTGAATGCTTGGTGTGACTTCTATAAATTAACAGCATTCAGGTCAAAAACAAAATTAATATAACTAAAGGGGAACCTATTTGTTCGTAGAGAACCTCATGTGCTGAGTGGTTGTGAAAATTTAAAGTCCATTAAGAATATTAGATATCTTGGCGTCTTCATTGACAGATGTCTTAGATTTGACACCCATATCAATTTTCTATCTGAAAATGTTGAAAAATTTGTTAACATGATAGCGAGAATTACTAGGAAGGATTGGGGTATTAGAGGTAGGCCACTAATACCCCAATCCTTCTTTATGACTGTGTTTTCCTTCCTACTGTTTCTTATGGTATCTCTGCTTTAATAGACTGTTAATTTTAAAAAATATATAAGAAAACTGTATTCCATTCAGAGGATGATGCTCCTAAAGATGGATCTAGTTTGTAGAACTGTCTCCACTGATGCACTAGAGATTGTCACAAGGAAAATGCCAATTGACCTTTTTTTTTAAATGACTTTCAACATTTGGCATGGAATTATTTTTATTATTCGTGATCTTGAGTTGGATTTGGCTAATGATCAGAAGAATGAGGCCAAGTGAATCTTAGATATTTTAATGACTCTTTGGAATCATAGATGGGCTAACTCAAATAAAGGTGAAATAACTGATAGGTTCTTTCCCTATGTTGTTGATGTTCTGCCAGAAAAAAGGTTTGTGCCTAATCTATAAACTATGTTTTTATTAACTGGTCATGGCTCAATGTTAGCAAAGCTGAATCAGCTGGGTGTTTTGGAAAGGTCACATGTTACTGCATGGCTCTGGAGACATGGAGTCATGTTTTATATTATGGTCATGAGTACTTGACCATAAAAGGAAAATTAGGTGGTAGTGGGAAGATAGGAAGTTAAAGTGGTAGAGATAGAGGGGGCAGTAGTGAGGGCAACCACCTGATTGAAGGGGGGGGAGACAGTAGAGGGAACCCCATGACCGAATGTTCATTCTGTCCTGGGAGTGGGAGTTTATAGATGGCAGTGAAATTACCCACCAGGCAAAGGGGGCATCCAGGTTGGGAGGAAGGGGAAAGTGAAGTGAGAGAACAACCAACCCAGGTGGTAGGAGTGAAGGTTCATAGGGAAAGAGATCCCTACGTTGGAGCCTATTTTGGTGCTCTATTCTGGCTAGAGGGAAACCGTGCTGCCCAGTGTTTGCATCCCACACCATTCCGGCTAAGTAGCTACAACATGGTGTCTGCTTGGAGACAGGGGACCATAATAGGCTATCTGCCCACCATCCTATCCATGGGGTGGGAGACAAGATTTAATTCACATATGCACTCTACTTGAAATTTTTTTTGTTCTTACATTTTATACTATTTTTGTAACCTTTTCTGTTAAATTATGTCCCCCCCATACACACACCCCTCTTTCTCACAGCAGGGTGGGGATGGAATGGTATGTAATGTAACCTAATATACTAATTGTCTAATAACTAAGATTAAAATAAAGTTAAAAGTAAGACTGCTTACTTACTAACTTACTTACTTAGAAGTAAGTAAGTAAGTTAGTAAGCAATAAAATCCAAAATTATATAGTTTATGTTCTTTCAGAGGTAAGTACATTGAGACAATAACTGGATGGGAAGATTTTTTTGCACTTTCTAGGAAATGACTGGCAAGCAAATTTCAATCAGAAGGAAAACACCAGTGGAACAAGAAAGTGTAAAACGGCAACACAGGTTTTGAGAACAAGTGGAGAAAAAGTCGGGACCTGGAGCAGTCTTAATATCAGATTGTTCAAAATTTTTCTGACATCCATTTGACAAAAGACCACAGGAGGCACTGAGTGGAATGTACTGGGAATGAAAGGAGGTGGTTGGCTGAGATCATTAATAGAAGAACAGAACAGTAAGTTGGCTTTATTTATAGCGGGGGTGGCAATAAAACAATCAGGTTTTAACAGATGTGGTAGTACAGATGGTCAAAAGGTGTGGCTAATAGCTTTGGCAAAAGATCAGAATGCTCAACTGCCATTTGAACAAGTAAGTTTTCAAATTCTGCTTTGGATTGATTAATAACCACTTTACAATTTTGGGGGTTTTGGTGTAGGCAGAAAATGAACTTGGAGATTTGGATGCAAGCCAATTGTGATATGCAACATTATCTTGAACAGCCCTAATGCATTTATTTGAAATGCCAAAGTTTATTTAAACCTTGGTTTTAGAATTTATTAAATTCTTGTCCTTTATTTAAAGGACAAAATTTTAAGGTGAAAAATTTTATTAAAATTTTCATTAAAAATTTTAATAAAAATAATTTTACTGATATGATCTGAGCAATTCTTAAGGTTAGACGATTTAAAACAGTAATCCAACCAAGAAAAGAAGAACAGAAATCTTGCAGATCATTTCATTTTGCATTCATGTAATGCCAACCAACATGAGGCTGCAAATAGCCACAAAAGAAAGCTCCATTGGAGAAGAGACCAACACTAAGATCTTAATTGAGGTGTTTAGAAGGCCATTTAATTTAGCTGTATCCTTTTGAAGGTTTGTTCATGAGAAAAAGATCTGGCATTTTTTTTCCAATACAGAGAAGTGTAGATGTAATAGATGAATTTAACAGAATGGGGCAGAGAAAGAGATTTCATGCCAAAGGAGATAAGAAAGAGAAGATTCCAAATTAAGAAGTGTCTGACTACGAATAGCGGAGCAGACATATCCACTAGTACCACCTTTGAAGTAAAAGGAATAAAAAATAAAAAAAAGTGGCAACTAAGGCAGCTAACATTGTCAGAAAAAGTGGAGCTAGGCATATTGTCGATGGAAATGGATATCACTGAGATCAGAATTGGCCCATATTTATTTGCAAAATGAATGAAGAAGTTTTTTTGATGTTCAGACTTTTTTCAGAATAAGTTTGTTTTATTAGTGTGACTATTCATGATGCATTCAATAAATAAAATAAAAGTAGATGGGGCAATGTTGTATGATGTAATGAAATTTTTAGATAATACACTAGCTGATACAGATACCTCCGAGGAAGTTACCAATAGGTTCAGTCTGGTGTACTATTTAGTGACTGACCTGAAAACACACTATTATAGAGCTGTCCCCTCAATATATAAGGATGATCGGATCATACCAAAACGACCATTATAATCTCAAGACAATCACAATCTTATGCGTGATGGAAGAGGTTACCACAACTTTGCTCTGGAGACTAAACATGGCTTTCACCACTTCTTGGCTCCAGCAAGCAAAGTGGTGGTACTACACTGATTGATCAGTCATCTATTGCCTAGCAACACAGAAGGGTGGTATTCCCCCATATGGTATGGACACTACACCTTGATCCTTGCTTATATTGGTTTGCACCTGGGTGGTCACCTCTACTATACTAAATGCAGTATACAACTTGCACATGGGGTGTACACCCAGAATTACTAACAGTCCCACCAACGTGAAGGTGCAAGCAGAGGATTTGTTTGTCACATCATGACTGGACACTTCACCGAAATTCAGTCCCCTTGACTCATGAATGTCACCTGAATATATGTTCCATCTGGGTAGCATAGCATGCCATAGAACTTCATATCTGAGAGAATGTTTATGACCAGTCTCAAAGACCAAACTCTTGGGATGTTTCAGGTTTTGAATGAATTAAGTAAACTAAAATGTTGATGGCATCCTTTTCTTTTCAAACAACATAAATTTAAAATGAGAAAGGATGGCTGCATCAGATGTGTGGAGATTTCTTTTCAGCCAAAGGGTAGTAGTAGTGGCATGTGATGCAACAAAGCAAGTGAATGGACTTATGCAGCATCAGCCAAAAAAAAAAAAAAAAAAACACACCATTCCCTCCAAATGCCTATCCAGTTCCTCCTTAATGATGGAAGTTTGTTCCAGCAATTAACCACCCGCTGGCTAAAGGCAAATTTCCGCACATCTATTCTACATCTGTCTTTTCTTAATTTGAATTTATGCCCCCTTAAGTTCGTAATCTGAACAAGTGGAAGGATCCCATCAGAATTCAGTGTGCGTGCTCAACCCATTCAAGGCCTTATACATCTCAATCATATCACCGCGCAGGTGCCTAGTCTTCAGCCACTGCAATTTGCAGAACTTAAGCCTCTCTTGGTAAGAGGATCCCTCCATTCCCCTCACCAGTCTTGTTGCCCTTCTCTGTACACACTCAAGTAAATCTACATTCTTCCTAAAATGAGGCCTCCAGACCTGTACGCAGTACTCAAGGCGTGGCCTGACCATTGCCTTATACAGAGGTACAATCACCTCCTCCTCCCTGCTAGCAAAATTCCTATATATCATTGACAAAACCCCATGACCTGCCCTGGCAGCCTGTCTTTATTGCTCAGAAAACTTCATATCTGACTGCACAATTACTCCCAGGTCTTTTTCATTTTCTACCACCTTAAGTGTAGTACCACACAGTTGGTATGTTTCTCTGGGGTTACTTCTACCCATATGCAGTACTTTGCATTTGTCAAGGTTAAACTTCAGTTGCCACTTCTTAACCCATCTGTCCAAATTATCTAGATCCTGTTGCAGTAGCACACTGCCATTACTGTCATTAACAACCCTGCCAACATTTGTATCATCTGCAAACTTTGACATTAAGCCTGATATACCTTCATCAATATCACTGATCAATAAACAAAACAACAGTGGACCTAACACCAAACCCTGTGGGACTCCACTAATAACATTAGTCCACGAAGAGCAGCACCCATTAGACCGGGGTTCGAGCCCGTCACCACCAAATACGGTGGATGCGGAAAGGTCAAGGGAATGTTCCCTTGACCTTTCCGCATATTCCCGGAGCAATATGGCCTTAGTTGCTAATGCTCCTAAAAACCAAATAACAAACAAACAACAAGCAGCACCCATTGTTTACCACCCTCTGTCTTCTCCCACTTAACCATCCTTTTATCCGTTGTAGCAACTTACCCTTAATACCATTCTGTTCCAATTTGTACAATAGTCTTCCATGCGCAACAGTGTCAAAAGCTTTCCTGAAATCCAAATATATGATATCAAAATTATTTTTTGCATCCAGTTCCTTTGTAATCACGTCATAATATCCAATCAAATTTGTCAGACAAGACTTTCCCTTAAACCCATGCTGTGTCTGAATTATTGCTGCAGTCTTGTCTAGATGATCCTGCAATGCATCTTTAACCAGTGACTCCATTATTTTACCCAGAACAGAAGTTAAACTAACTGGTCTGTAATTACTCGTGTCACCCTTCAATCCCCCTTTGTGAATTGGGAATACATTTGCACATCTCCAGTCTGTGGGAACCTCCCCTGAGTCCAAAGATGCTCTCATAATTATGGCTAAGGGTTTGCTTAGTTGCTTTGCCGCCTCCTTTAATATAACTGGATAGATCCCATCCACCCCAGGTGCTTTTCTTTTCTTATGTTTAACTTCAACAATTTCTCCTCCACTTTGCTTTCAGTTATTATAAAATCATTAAGTATCCTGCTACAATTTGATAACCTTCTGCCATTTTCAAACCTTAATAATTCCTCATGTGTGAATGTAGAGGCAAAATACTCATTCAGTTTGTTTGCTATCTGAGCAGGAACATCAACAGTCGAACGATCGATATCAAGTGGACCAATCAGATTCATCCCCTTCCTTTTAGAGTTTATATATAAAGTATAATTTGAAACTGTTGTTTGGCAAGTGGCTAGTTCAAATTACAACCACTCCCCGATTAATGTAAGGGTTGCGTTCCGCTGAACTATGTAAGTCGGATTTTCCCTCATGCTTGTGCAGTACTCAACTATGCTCACTGTATTGATTGAATTAAAAAAGAAACGTTCGACAAATATATGAATACAATTGTTTATTGCATGCCCAAAATGCCCAGGAAAATGCCCAGGAAAAATTACAAAAGCGTGCAATTTAAAAAATTTAAAAATTATAAAATTACAAAAAAAAAAAAAAAAGAGGACACAGGCATCACGTCAGTAACTTTTACCTCTCAAGCATTGTTGTCAGAATCGACGTCTTCAGCTGATAAGTACGCCGGCTGAGGACGTTCAGGGCTATGAAGATTTAGAAGGGGTCGGCCACTCAACCTTATGAAAGAACATTAATGGATGACTGGATGGTGGCGTTTTCTTTTCATTGTAGATTTCTTTGTAGCACGCAAGCAAGCGTATCGTTCACTCCTCTGTTAACTTTTAAGAATCGCTGTCAGGATCCATCTTCTCAAACCTCGCCACTGTCAATGCAATTTCACGAAATTGCCATTGCCATCTCTCTGGTGTGAAGCGTCGGCTCATTTGGTTCACCTTGAGCTTCATCAGTATTTTCTCCTTTCACTATCGCTGCCTGCAAGTCAATAAGTTCTTCGTTAGATAATTCCTTCTCTTCTTCCTCTAACTCCTCCACGTCTTTGGCATCAACCTCCAACTGAAGTAGCTCTGCAACCTTTACAATCTTATCTGTAACCTCTTCATATGATTCGTGTTTTTCAAATCCTACGAAGCCTTTCACGTGCTGTGGCCATATTTTCTTCCATGTGCCATTTAAACCACTTTTAGTAATTCCCACCCAGGCCTTATTAATGTTTAAGATGGCATGGAAAATATTGTAAGATTTCCAAAAGTCTCTTAACGTAAAATTTTTCTCATCAACTACTGCAGACGATGCTTGAGCAAATGTTGTGCGTAAATAGTATGCTTTTAAATTCGAAATAACACCCTGATCCATGGGTTGGATGAATGAAGTCATATTTGGCAGTAGAAATACGACTCTCATGTTCGAATTGAGATCACCTAAATGCATAGGAAGTCCAGGAGCTGATTTATCTAACAGAAACAAAATCTTGAAAGGAACGTCATTGTCTTTACAATATTTTTCAACCTCAGGAATGAAGCAGCATTTAAACCAATCCTCAAAGAGAGATACTGTTATCCAGCTCTCTGGTTCGATTGGAAATGCACAGGTAGGGTGGCTTTATTGATGCTCTTAAATGCACAAGGATTTCCAGAATGGTACACAAGCAGTGGATTTAATCTGTAATCTCCTGCTGCATTAGCCCCAAGCAAGAGCGTGGCACTATCTGTTGAAGATTTGAAACCTGGCATTGTCTTTTCATCTTTAGCAATATATGTTCAAGCCGGCATTTTTTTTCCCAATACAGAGCAGTCTTGTCAACGTTAAAAATTTGCTGCATTGAATAGCCGCCATCATCAATAATTTTTTCCAACACATCACAAAATTTCTTTGCAGCTGCAGAATAAGCACTGGCGACTTCACTGCATATTTTAGCGTTTTGGAAACCAGCATGATGGTTGAACCTATTAAACCACCCTTTGCTTGCCAAGAACTTGGCTTGGGGCTTGCCATACTTATCCTTAACGTCTTCATATATACTTCTTGCTTTTGCTCAAATGCCCATTGGACTCAGGAACACTTGCTATCTGTTATCTGGTTTTTTTTTAGGAGCATTAGCAACTAAGGCCATATTGCTCCGGGGATGTGCGGTGGTCATTCTCTGACCTTTCCATATCCTCCGTATTTGGTGGGCACGGGCTTGAACCCCGGCCTAATCAAGAAGCGTGTGCTACGCACTGCTGCTCCTGCCCACTTAGCTACGGAGGTGCCAAGGAACACTTGCTTTTGAATCTGAATTTCCATCCATATTATGATAGTTGTTCCATCTTTGATATAGCACCCGAAAGCTGTTTTGTTGATCCTTTGACATGCTCTTTTATACACGCACTGTCCTTTAAAATAGTTTTCACTGCTGAAGCAGCGAGACCTAATTTCCTTGCAATAGATGATAAACTTTGTCCTGCTTCGTACTTCTTAATCATTTTCATCTTGTTTCCTGGCACTGCCAGCACTTGCACTTTCCGTTGGTCCCTTTCACTTTACCATTGCAATAAGTAAATAGGAATGAAGAGAAGCTTCTGAAAATTTGTTTTTTATATGATTAAAGATTTCAGTGAAGGGGAACACATTTCACCATAACCCACACAATGCCAGTTATCGGGATTATCGCAAATGCAATAAGATCGAGTTTACTACCTGTTTATAATAGTTTGTGCTAACAGAAAAGCCCAATAAACCGGAAAATGCCAATTGTTTTTATTGTTTTTTGGTCGTGACCTACAAACGTGCTTTTGAAAAATATCACAAAGGCATTCAAAATTGATTCTTATAACGGGAACATATGATAACGATGAAAGTGTAGTGCAACTTCCATTATAAATATGATCTTTTAGAGAGATAAATAGCTTAATAATATAGCAAAATTTAACTTCCAAGGACTTGGAATGAATTACAAAGAAAAAAAAAAAAAAGTTATTGGGTTCACATTACGATATTTTCTCAATACCCCCATTTATCCCTACAGATGCAAAATACCTTTCCATATTTTTTTAAGTTTGCATCGGCCGGCAAAAACTTACATAAAGTCGAATTTGTGTAAGTCGGGGAGTTCCTGTAATTTAAGGACGAATTAGAAAAAAACAAATTCAAATAAGTTTTTTTTTTTTTTTTAATGCAATTAGTCCTCAAGCATTTGAGACAAATGTTTGTACATACCATTGAGCATAAGAATAAAGTCATTTATTACACCATATGTTCATACTGCATTCAGTGAAGTGGTATATATAGACAGCCAATCTTGTTATGACTTATCCCATATCAGGGAAAGATTAGTACTTACTAGAGAGTCTGAGAAATGTTTTGATAGGTTCTCAACTTTAACTACAGGTACCTCTCTCCAATCACAGCATTGGGAAAGAGTCCTTGCAATTGACAAACCTGATAAGGGCAAATACTTAAAATAATTAAAAAGGGAATTTACATTTTGAGCTAGTTAGAAAATGTAGAAATTCAAATTTTAGCTAGTTAGAAAATGTAGAAATTCAATTTTAGCTAATAAAAATATAAAAAATCAATAATGCAATTTTATACACATAAAATATCCATATATGAGGCCTGATGCACTAGAAGAACATAGGGCAATCTGTTGGTGGAGAGCTAAGAGCAGAAGGAGGCAATGAATATGCAAGGGAGCTTAATGAAATTTGTATAGATTATAGGCAGCTCTTTTTAATTTCTTTACACAGTTGTTTTATACATACAGCTGGTTCGGGTTTTTTAGCCCCCAAAACATGCAAATCAACCTGTAAACACACATGCCTATATAGACATAATAAAATAAAAATACATAAACCAGCACATTGTGATCATTGTGAACAAAAATCCCCTCAAACAAGAGCATCAACCATAAACTTGCCTCTTCACAGACATATTTTTTCATAAATTTAAGAATAACATAAGATACAACATTTAAATTTGTATGATTCAATAGGCTTTGCTGTTAAGGACCCAAGGGAAAAGGCTCGCAAGCAATTTTCCTAGTGTCTTGGTGGCACAATCTGTCCTTGGCTGATATACATAAGATGCATGCATTTTGAATTTATTTTATGTTTAAATAAAATTTAAATAGTATTAAAATTTCAAGCATAAGTTAAAAAGTAGCACTTACACCAAATCATGTAAAACTTTAAAGGTAGTACTCATTCCTTTTGCAAAACGAGTGCTATCTTCTCTTTCTTTGTGAATATTGTAATCAAGTAGCTTGTCACATATTCCATCTAAAGATTCCAAAAGACGTAGTTCCCTATAAGGACAAAAAAAAAAAAAAAAATTAATTATATCAAGCAACTACTTGAGTTAATAACACAAATAACTTATTTTAAGAATTAAATATACATGTATTTTACATGTCACTAGGAAATGAATTGCTGACTACAAGTTATGTATGTTTTCATCAAGTCAGTCAAGGGTATGTGGGTGCAAGATTGGATCAAGTTGGAGGTCAAAATGCATATATTTAATAACACACATGCACACACAAATAATGTAAACTAAAACTAGTTACAATTAAATTAGAGTGACCCCCCCCCCCAATTTTAATATCAGAAAACGAGTTCCCGGTTTTAAAACAGCTGGAAGGGGAGGATGTTTATTTCCCCTTGCCATTGTTTTAAAATCAGGGACTCATTTTCCAATTTCAAAACAGCTGCAAGGGAGGAATAAAGGCATTAATTAAAACAGACACTGTATACTGAAGAGGTAAGAGCTTCCAAATCATTGCGAGGAAAGCAGCAAGTAGGAGAGGCTAGCCTGTCAATTACTGTTACTTGCAACAATTCACCAAAAGGGGTATCAGACTGTAAAGACTAACCCCTGCAAGGACAAAAAAATAATAATAATAATAATAAAATAAAAAATATAAGAACAAACTAGAATGGTGGGAGTGGTTATGGGGGTGGGGAGGATAAAGAATAAAAGTGTTGCAGAAGGAAACCAACAGAGGTGTTGCAGGATGTGCTGTAAATAATTTACGGAATATCCTGCTACAACAAGTCACCTTAAAAGATGCATTTCAAGGCACACAAACTCATACACCAGCATGTTACACTGTTTCTCATTTGATTTGATCAGTGGTTGCAGATTTATTTTAAAAGATAATGCAAAAAAAATTAAATAAATAAAAATGAGCAAGCAAGCATGAACCTTACATTCATTCTTTTTAAAAACAGTTCAATACAAATTCCCCAACTCCTCGAATTGAAAAATTAGCCATCAAAACAAAACAGTCCTGCTAATGTACATTTTATTTCAATTTGATAGTATGAACCAGAGCTGTAATGCTCAATATGCTCTACGTTGATATCAATATTTGTAAAATAATAAGAAGTTTACCTTAATATAATACGTAGAACATTTCCATACTCTCCAGCAATTAAAACAAAACAAAACAAAACAAAACAAAAAAAAAAAAAAAAAACCGAAATCTTACATTACAGTAAAAAATAATCAAAAATCAATTGCACAATTAAAATGCAATTAAAAATTAAATAAATAAATTAAAAGAATTTAACGAAAAAATTGCAAAATGATGATTTTCCTTCCTGAAGCTGACAATGCTTTTCGACTGTATGTCGTGATCACAGGAATGAAAATTACCGAATGGGGGTGAGCATGAAACTTAAATAGGGATTATTTGTCTTCAAGCATGTGCTTGCCCACAAATCTGAGATTAGAAATGGCCGGCGAACATTAACAGAATTCTCATGTAATTTAATTTCAACAGTTTCTGCAATTAATAGTCTGGTATAATTACGTTGGCCACCTAAGTATTTTGGCCTTGTTAAATAAAAAAGTATGTTTTTCGTTAATGGCATGAAAGGCTAATTCTGAACACTGCTGAACGAGAAGCACAAACTCAGGCCACGTTTTGATTAACATGAAAATTCAGCAGAAAATGCATAGAACCCTGGTACAACGAGTTGCAATCACCGCAAGAAATGTTGTTTACCAGGCCATTTATTTGTGTTGCGAATGACAAAAGGACTCAGCGCTTTTTCAGTATAGTGTGTAGTATCTGTTTGGCCTGGCCACAATTTTAAATTCGTTATTATTAAAGCATCTGTTAAGCTGTTTGTGCCACCGTTCGATATATGGGCCAGAAATAAAGTATTTTTTAATACAGTAATACCCCGACTTACGCGGTTCTTGATTTTTTCGTTTGGCAACGCTGTCGCCCACTATCTTCAAGGTCGTTTTTCATATGTTATCGATATCCGGTGCGACGGCGGAGATTGAGAGCGAAAGATGAACAAAATTCAACTTTGCTGCTTTTATGTTTTTTATATCAGTGAAGGGGAAACACATTTCACCATAATAACGTAAAAACCAACACAATTCCAGCTATCGGTATAATCGCAAATGCAATTAGATCGAGTTTACTACCAGTTTATAACAGATTTCACTAGCAGAAACACAACTGGATTTTTATTGTTTTATGGTAGTAACCCCTAGAAATGTGAGGTGTTAATAGTGTATCTCTGCCTTTATGGTGTTGTTTATTCAGTTGCTACATGCGCGCAGCTTTGTTTATGCGTATCAAGCGTGCTCCTCGTTTTGTAATTGTGCTTTATTCCCTAAAAATGAGTAAAATACTAAATTAAAAGGCTTGAAAAGGAAGCGTCCTGGTGAAGACACTGCAGATTCAGAGAGAAAAAGAAAAGCAAATATCGACAAACAGAGGCGGACTGGATCAAAAATTCTTACCCGGGAAAATTTATAGTGGCCTCACACTATGGTTTATGGCCAAAATCACACTGGCCCACCGGGGTTTCCCCGGTAAGGCTTATGGCCAGTCCGCCTCTGTCGATAGAGAACAAATATGAAATTGTGAAACGCTTTGAGCGAAATGAAAGACCATGTGATATTGCATGTGCTACAGGCCTAAATGAAGCAACGGCGAAAAGCACATGACAATTGCAAACTTGACAGGTTGAAAATTGAAAAGGGCTCAATTGTAAAGGGCTTAAAAATTTTAGAAAACATAGACTCCAACAAAGAACGCGTTATAGCTACAAAGCAAGGAATAAAAAAATTATTAGCTTGCTACGAAGAAATTCTGCGTGAAAAAAAGGAACGCACTGTGTCATCAGACGAATTTGTTAGATTTTATGAAGCCATCGACATAGAAATAACTTTTTAACGTAAGTCATTTGTTTTTTTAATACATATTTTGTAATAATATGTATAAAGAACTGCAATTTTATTAATATTTTTCTTCTAAACTAGTGTTTTTGTTAGTCCTTGGTCCCAATTAAGCAAAATTTATATGTATTTATATGCAAAGTTGTACCCCGACTTACGCGAATTCGACTTACGCGATTTTCGTCGGACCCACCTGTCGCGTAACTTCGGGGTATTACTGTATTACGATTGTTACGATTAACTCCTGTTTAAGAATCTGCTCGTTAATATTTGTATTTCTGAGCCCAAGGCAGATTCCGCTGTTGAATATTTATAGGCATTTAGAAATTGATTAAAGATAATAGATCTCTTGTAAGTGATCAATACCCATGCATAAGCAGCAATCAATACCCATGTTATATATCAGTGAAACACAAAGTAATGTGAAGAAAAAAAAGTGTTCATAACAGAAGTAGCATTGAACTTTTTGAAAGAACCCATGGAAAAGAGAATTTCTCCCAATCTGCTATAAAAATTTGTACTGCATCCAAGAAAAATCAGTCAACCATCTCAATGTGCACTTTGCCCTCAAATGAAAATTGCAAAACTACTACATGATGTACAAAATGCTCGATACCACAACATGCAGTGATCACATCAAAAGTCCAGCCTCTGATAATGAAAGAGAAGAAAGATAAATTTATTTCCTTATTGTTTATGGTTTTAACAATGTAAAATTGTAAGTAATATTTTAATAGAAATAAAATTTCGTCCATTTTCTCATAAAGTAATGTATTTCCAATCCTTCTTGAACTAAGCCTCAACCTTATTTATCACATACACATCTAGTATTCAAAAAGGTAATTCAAATAATGTTTAAAATAGGGGAGATGGTGATAGCATGCAAAAGATCCCACCATACCAGTAAAATAATTTTTATTGGGCAGACCAATGGCAGCTTAAGAAAGCAATACAAACAAACATTTTGATATGAATAAAGTCAAAAATGGATTACAGCATGTGTTTGTGAAGGGTAAGCCTTGCCTGATGAACATGATTAAAACTATAACGACACCAAGCATTTAGAAGATGGAAAGCCTCAAAATGCTTTTAGAAATTTGATATTGGGCATATGATTTTGTAAACCTTTGATCTGGTTTCCCCATGAGAGGCTACTCTACTAACTGGAATGCAGTGGGATTACTGCAAATGTTCTCAAGTGGATAAGAAACTAGCCACTTTCTTATCCACTGCCAGAAAAATGCCAACAAAATGAAACAGTGGGGAGTAATTAATGGGTATTCTTTAGAGTGGACTGATATATACAGGTGACCCCCGCTTAACACTGATAATTCGTTCCGTAAAAACAGAGCGCTAAGTGAATCCGCGCTAAGCGAGCGCCGCATTCCCATAAGGTAACAGATGTATTTGTGAGCTGCGGTCGGTGCCATAGGATATTTCCTAATCAATAATAAATGGTAGTGAAAAGATGCACAAATGTCGGTCAAAATATTTAATATTCAAATATTTGTACATATAAAATATTCCGCATTACATATGTATATAATTATGTGGTAACTACTTATGTATCAAAATTAAACTTAAAATCATGAATTTAATTGATCTAAATTGATTTAATTTAATTGATGAATTTAATCAAGAAAAATGTGTCGATTTTGGGTTGAACTTTGGCCCTCTTCCAACAATAAAGTTAACCGATCCTTCGCCGCTTTTAAACCTGGCATGTTTTTTTGTTCTTTCAATATGAAACTTCTTTTAGGCATTTGCTTCCACAAAAGTCCTGCTTTATGTATGTTAAAAACTTGTTGAGAAGTATAACACATAATACCCCTCTTCAATAATTTTAACAAGTTCTTTTTTGAAAGTTTCGGCTCTGTAATCTACACTTGCGGCTTTTTCCTGGATTTTAAATCTATTCAACCAGCCCTTACTAGTTTTAAATGGTTCCACATTTTTTTTTTTTTTTTTTTTTTAGGTGAGTTTTCTTCAGGTCATCATATTGACTAATCTCTCTCTCTCTTTTAATAATATTTAACTTAACTGAATTCTGCATTGGATATATCTTCAATAAAATTAGTTAAAGTCTTTCCATTTCAATCTTAATAGCCAGCCTAGCCCTAGTTGCTTGCAGTGGAATAGCTATCTTTCCCGCTGCTAAAATTAATTCTTTATTTTTTTTTTTTTATAATTGTTCTTACAGTTAAATTTGCAAGTCCTAAATTATGGCACACATCCGCTTGTCTTTGACTGGAATCGATTCGCTTCAAAACGTCTAATTTAATTTTCAAATTCAGTCTTTTTCTTACATTTATAGTCTTCGTACTGCGCTCAGACGTTGTTGCTTTTTCATTCTTATCAGCCATTATTAACTCTTCGAAAATGTAACTGCGTTGGTTGCATTAATTATGATACAATGTTCAAGTAAACTGTCCATTTCGCACGATGTCTAATACGGTACTGAGTGATGACTAGACTTCGGATAAATGCATATAACGCAAATATTACAAGCAATATACTTGATCATTTTTTAAAATGTTGCTCTCGGAACTACGTAACAAGTCACTGTACTGCAATTAAATTAGCGTGCGAGAAAATTTCTCAAGTCGGCATGGGAAACGTTTGAATGCTTTTTTGGTATTAATTTTCAAGCTATCGACTCCATCAAATGAAACGGTTTCGTTAAGTATGCCAAAAATGCAATCTGTAAAAGAGCGTTATAGTGATCTGTGACAGCGTTATAGTCAGATATGGGTTATAATATAGGAACAGCATTATAGCGAATCAGCGTAAAGCGAACCGCGTTATAATGGGGGGGGGGGGGGGGGCTGCTGTATATATACAGTAATACTCCGACTTACGCGGTTCTTGATTTTTTCGTTTGGTGTATATCTAAAATTAGCTTATCAGCGATTTGGAAGTCAAATCATAAAGCTTGGGTGACAGCTTCCGTTTTTGAGGACTGGTTTGGTCACCACTTCATATCCGAAGTCGAACGTTATTGCAAGTCTAAACAGATTCCATTTAAAGTGATGCTTCTTATTGACAATACACCCGGTCACCCTCCTGCCACCCTAATTAATTTCAACCCATGTGTGAAAGTTGTTTTTGCCTCCAAACACAACCAGCTTGCTTCAACCGATGGACCAGGGAGTCATCAAAACATTCAAGGCTTACTACAAGAGGCATTCGTTTGCACGTCTGAATGAAGCTATGAGACAAAATAGTGAGATATCTGTTAAAGACTTTTGGAAACAATTCAATGTTTTAGATGCCGTAAGAATCACTGAAGAATCTTGGGATGAAATTCACAAAAAAACATTGAATGGTGTCTGGAAGAAACTGTCTCCATTTTTTTTTCAAAAATGAGACGAAAACAACGCCAGAAACTGATCATGTCGCTCATGTGATAGAAGTTGTTAATCTTGCCAAGCAATTACATTACGGTAGATTTGGAAGTCAATGGTGATGATGTCAACGAGCTGTTGGATTCACATAGTCAGGAGCTGACAATGAATGAGCTCATAGAGATGCGTGAGCAAAACGTCACTGAAGTATCCGACACTTCAGACCCAGTTCCACCAGAAAAGCACATGACAATTGCAAGTTTGACAGAAGGTCTCAGCTCAATTGAAAAGGGCTTAGAAATTTTAGAACACAGACTCCAATGAAGAACGCGTTATAGCTACAAAGCAAGGAATAAAAAAATTATTAGCTTGCTACGAAGAAATTCTGCGTGAAAAAAAGCTGTGTCGTCAGACGAATTTGTTAGATTTTATGAAGCCATCGATATAACTTTTTTACATAACTCATTTATTTTTTTAATACATATTTTGTATTAATATGTATAAATAACTGCAATTTTATTAAATATTTTTCTTCTAAACTACTGTTTTTGTTAGTCCTTGGTCCCAATTAAACAAAATTTATATGTATTTATATGCAAAGTTGTACCCCCGACTTACGCAAATTCGACTTAAGTGATTTTCGCTGGACCCACCAATCGTGTAACTTCGGGGTATTACTGTATAGTGAGAGAGGGCTCAACACCATTTTGTTAGTGTTGCCTCCATAGGAGTTTCTTTAGAAAATCCTTTTAGCCAAACACAATCAAAAGCAATATTTTACCAATATCAGAAGCAAATTCTTAAGTTTCGCCAAAACTTTTCCAAAGGTGAGTAACATAAGACAATATATCACCAGTGGATCTACACTAACAGAATACACACTTGTGATCACAGATCAGACAGAAGGTTGAGATAGTTGCCAGTTAATGATTTCTCCATTACTTTGGAAAGAGTGGAGGTAATTGCAATGGGGTGATATTAGACGGGAAAGTGTAAGAAATTCTGTATACTTATAAAGTTGTTTCTCGAGGGTGTCCCCAGATTCCATTCTTGGCCCGCCTTGTGTGGAACCTCGTCCTTGATGATTGGCTGTCTTCTCCATCCGAAGCAACCAATGCGCAATTGATTGCCTTTGCCAAAGATCTCTCCATCTTAGTACATGGTAACTCCAGGTCCCAACTGAAACAATGGACTTACTCTACTCGATAACTTGCTGGATTGGACTCTGAAAAATAAATTAAGAGTGTCACCATCTAAAACCAAGATGACACTTCACAGAAAACTAAACCATAACAGATCTACGGTTGTCAAGTTTAATGGAGTATCTCTTCTACTTGTTACCACTCATAAGCATCTTGGTATCATTTTTGATGAAAATTGTCATTCTTACCACACATCAAGAATCTTTTCAAAAAACTGAAAACTTTTACAGCCAATGTTATTCAAAATCTCTTGGCAGGACTGGGGTTTAAAAAAGGGAATCCTCAGAATTCTATACTATACAGTGTTTATTCCACTCGTTACATATATGCAGCTAGCATATGATTTCACAGAAGCAAACTTATTACAGTTCAAACCAAACTAGACAGTGTCCAACGGACCTTTTTGCTAGCTCTCCTGAGAATTTGTAGAACAGTTTCAACATCATCTTTGCAGCCATCACAGGCTTATTACCTCTGGAGCTGTATCTTACGTAGGCTTTGTTTACTATATTCGTAAAGCGTATCCTCTAACTTTTTCTGATTTGACCTATGATCCCACTGCCAATCCAAAGAATGAAAAAGCAAAATGCTGGACCGAGCTTCATAAAAGATGGCAAGTGAGATGGAATTCCTTGACCAGAGCAGCAGCGGCAGATGTTTTATACCTGATATTAAATACATTACCTCAAAAAGTAATCAGTTTTGGTTCTACCCAAGCCTTCTTACATCATACATTTTAACTGGCCACAGTTCTTTGAACGTTCGTCTTCTACAATTCAATCTAGCAACATCAGATACCTGTTTCTGTGGCACCTCCTAAGACTGGAGTCATGTCTTATTCTTCTGCCCAGTTTACCAAAATTTAAGATTAACATTATCTAGTACAGTGCATAATTTCTCTCCTGGAAGTGAAAGATATCTTATTGCAAATCAAAATGCCTTCTCAGCTCTACTGGAATTTGCTACAGGTTTTCAACAGATGACATGGATTACTGAGCTGACTTCTATACTCAACAAAGCTACTCCCCCCCCCCATTATTTTATTTCTTTAATAATAATTATTTTTTCTAATTAAATTTATTATTATTATTTCTTAATTTTATTTTTAATTATTTAATTTTTTATTTTATTTTATTTTTTGAAACATAATATTTTTTGAAACATAATAAATTTATGTTTCAAAAAATATAATGTTTTATGTTTCAATAGAATATTGTTAGATCCTTTTACTTTGTAAAAGGATCTAACATTTTCACAGCCAAGCTAAGGAGAGAGAGAGAGAGAGAGAGAGAGAGAGAGAGAGAGAGAGAGGGGGGGGGGGGAACATTTAAAGTATACCAAGTGGACAGAAAGCATGCCCTTATCTGGGCGAAAGGTGGGTAGGCCCACCTTTCACCTGGATAAGGGCAGTAACATGGCGAACCACTGAGCCCATGAAAGCGTTCCACAAGTATTTCCAGTCTGGAAATACTTGTGGTCATCATGCACCACTGCCATATGGGTGCATGATGACCATAAAGGGATGTAGATGGTCTGCATGGATGAACACGTAACCTGGACCATTCAGAGATGCATCTAGATGTACCAGAGGTCCCAACATCTGCCAGTTGAACATGCACCAGACTATTACTGACTGTCCACTTGCCTGAACAATTCTTTGTTAACATGACGGGCGCATAGCTTTGTGCGGTTTCTGTCAGATACTCACCCTCCCATCCGCTCGAAATAACTTTTTTTTTTTTTTTTTTTTGGTAGTCGTTGGCGCATAGGCTTCTGTGGCCATAATGCACCTCCCAAGGTTTTTGCAGTACTTTGATCCAAGACCGAGGCGGGAATCGAACCCGCGACCTTTGAGTTGCTAGGCAGGCACTTTACCCACCCGGCTGGCCCGGTCGGCCTCAAAATAACTGGGAACAGGACTCATTAGACCAAAAGACCCATCTCCAATCATCCAACGTCCAGTGCCAATGTTCTTTCGCCCAGTTGAGGCGTAGAGTCCTGTGTCGTGGTGTTAGCAATGGGACTCTGGTGGGTCGGCGGCTCCCATAATCTATTGTGGCTAATGATCACCTAATGGTCTTCGTGGAGACATTTCTGGCACCTCCCTCAATGAAGTCTGTGGTGATTTGTGCCTGTCGCTCTCCGGTTGGCTGAAACAATGCGAGACAGACTTCAATGGCCATATTCATCCACCACCTTTCTTCACCCACAGTGCTATCCACGATGAGATGTTATTCCGGAAATGGAATATTCCCCATACTGTCAAATGGGGATAGCACAATTTCTGTACCACTTTCGCGATAGAGTCACCTATGCGTCAGGCACCCACTATCATCCCTCTTTCAAAGTTGTTTAACTCAACGTTTATCCATACTGACACTGAATTACTGTCTACGTCACGGGTTCCCAACTTGTGTTCACAGAACCCTAGGATTCCGCCGATAACATTATTATTATTATTATTATTATTATTAATAATAGCCATATGGTGCAAGGAAGCCTGAGGTTTATGCTGCACCGGCCAAAAAAAAAAAAAAATTTCCCTATTACCCTGAAAGAGAGAGAAGTAGAAAGCAATCACCAAGAAAAAGAAAAATGACGATATCCAGCTCACGACCCTGGGTGTGCCAAGCCCATACTCACCAGATGTGAGCCATTTGGAGTTGCACAATAAAATTAGTTTTTGAGATCTAATTAATAGTTTAAAATATGTATGAAAAAATTATTTAAATAAAGTTACAAAACTTAATATTCCATACGGTTTGTTTGTTTGTTATTTGGTTTTTACGAGCATTAGCAACTAAGGCCATATTGCTCCGGGGATTTGCAGTGGACATTCCCTTATCTTTCTGCATCCTCTGTATTTGGTGGGCACAGGCTCGAACCCCGGTCTAATCAAGAAGCAAGTGCTACGCACTGCTGCTCCTGCCCACCTGGCTACGGAGGCGCATGTTCCATAGGGAGAGGGAACCTGCACACAGACTCTGCATGGCTCACATTCGAAAATAAAATCTGGTTAATCTAATGGTGGATAAATGAATCGAATACTTGTATTCGATTCTCCCACCACTAGTTGAGTCATATCCCCTGACGAAATCACATCTGTAATGGGATGGGACGCAGTGGTACAGCATACGAGCAGGCGTATCAGTGTCATTTATATAGGTGTTTTGCACTGCAATCATTTTGTGATGTCTTATGTACTTTTCATATAAAAATAAAGTGGGCCTCGAAATTAATTTATAATATTACGATTGTGTATACCCTCAAATTAAAATATCATGGATCATTGTTTGAGAGAAGGAGTTTTAAAAAAAAAGTGTAGCAAGCAGTTCACATGTTTCCAGTGACAAGAAGACTGGTAAAGTGGATACTGACAAAAATACAGATCAAGGCACTAGCATTACTTGTGTAGCAGATGAATCGAGGAAAAGGGAAGTGTTGTTTGTCAATACTAAAACATTGCTAAGTCATAAAAAATTTAAATATAGCTCAAGTTATTTATTACTCGGATTCGTGACCACAGAAAATCCCGAAGCCCCTGCTGTGTTATGTATATTATGCAATAAGATCATATCAAATAGTTCGTTAGCACCAGCTAAATTGTGCAGACAATTTTGAAATGAACCATTCAGATATAGAAATAAAGATGTCAAATTTTTGAAAGAAAATTTGAGCCTCTTGACAAAATTAAACATTTTATGTTGAAAATGTTGTCAGACAACAAAAGAGCAAAAATGGCTTCCTACAAAGCAAGCTACTGTATAGTGCTCACATGTGAAGCACATACAATTTCTGAAACTCATAAAACCATGCATCAAAGATGTTGTTCGATGTATGTTCTATGAGAAATCCTGTCCACAAATTGATAAAATTTCTTTCTCAAATAATAGTTACATGCAGAATTCATGATATGGCTGAGGATATTGAGCAGGAACTAATTTTAAGACTTCAGTCATGTGATGAGTACTCTTTACAATTAGATGAGACAATGGACGTTGCAAACCTATCAATTTTATTAGTTTTCATTAGTTATTACTACAATAATTCTATTGAAGACATGTTACTTTGTGAAAATTTACAAACCAATACAACAGGAGAAATGACATTTAATTGTATCAATAATTTTATGAAGACTCGTGGAATAAGTTGGGAGAAATGTGTCGATGTATGTAGCGTTGGTGCGAAAGGGTCGCACCAACGCTACATACATCGTTGTCGACCCTGTGAAAGGGTCGGTAACAAATTAAAAATGTTGCTAAAACATGAACGAGTAGTCACTGTGTTCTTCATAGACATGCACTGGCTGCTTGAAATATCCCTTCATCTTCAAAATGTATTTTAGATGAACCAGTGAAAATTATTAACTTTGTGAAAACACGACCGTTAAAAACAAGATTATTCCAAATTATATGTGAAGATATCTTTGCTGGTACATACCGAAATTAGATGGCTGTCATGTGGCAGAGTTCTTGTCAGATTGTTTGAATTATCAGAAGAGCTCACCATAATCTTACACAATGCCAAATTTCTATTAGCAGATCGCTTTAGAAACATTTCTGGTTGGGTCAAATTGCTTATCTGGCAGATATATTCACAAAATTGAATGTTTCTCTTTCCCTTCAAGGAAAAATTTAAATATTTTCAACATGAAAGATAAATTATGATCATTATTACGAAAGTTACGATACTGGACAATGGCTGTTGAAAAAAATAATATGAATCCATCTCCAACTTTAAATTACTTTTTACAGGAATCGAACTGTGAAATTGACGAGGAAATTCGAAAAGAAATTATTTCTCATCTAAAATCAATAATTGTTGCATTAAATGAATACTTCCCTCTACTAAAAGATGACAATAACTATTGGGTTTTCAATCCTTTCGATATTAAAGAAAAACCAGAGGAACTATCTACTTCCGAATATGAAAATCTCATTGACCTGACATCAAACAGCCAAATAAAAGTTAAATTTAATGAAGTTTCATTAAACAAGTTTTGGTGTGACTTAAAAGAAGAATATCCAAATTTATTCAAAAAGGCAATTCGTTATTTGTTGCCATTTAGTACCACATATTTGTGTGAAAGCAGATTTTCGCTCTACACTGCAACAAAAACAAAATACAGAAGTAAGTTGGATGCCACTCCTAATATTAGAATTCAGCTGTCCACAGTTAAACCAAATTCTGAAAGAAAAGATGTTTAATTCTTCATATTAATTACCAGTTTGAAATTAATATTTGCTTTTCCAGTATTAATCTTTTTTTTTGTATTTTCAATAAATTATTTTTGATTTATTTATAATCAGTAAAAATTGTCAGGGTTCAAAATTTCTTATTAAGGCGAAAAAGGATTCCGTGATTAAAATAGGTTGGGAACCGCTGGTCTTCGTGAATGCAGTGTACCTATGTACCTGCCAAGCAGTGGGTTCATTCACAAGAGGGGTGACAGCATCGCATTGCCCAGGAACATGACGCTGTAACCATGAATCTTGTCCTTCCCCATGAATTCTGTCCCATGGATCAGGTACACCATGAATTCCGTTTAGTGTATTTAAAGGTATCCCATGAATTCTGTTCTTTCAGTGTATTTAAAGAGTAGACATATTTTATGCAGAGTCATACTGAAAGTAAAGTACATGATTGTTGGAAGAAGAAAAAACGCCAGTGGAATAAGTAAGCGTAAAAATGTGAGAACAGGAGCACGTTATCAGAGCATGTGAAGAAATTCCATCAGCACCTAGAACTTTCTTGAAATCAAGGGTATTTAGAATTCTTCTGATATCTATTTTATGGACGGTCTTGAGTGTATGCAGATGTGCAGGTTGTGCACTGCACAAGGGTGCATAATCAAGTTGGGCACCATCCGAAATTTTTTTTTGGACTTTACTTAAAACATTATTCAAAAAAAGTTATCTAAAATTTGTTTTCAGTCATAAATTTAAAAAAAAAAACAGAACAAACTGTTCAGACCGTACAAAAATGCCTCATAGGCCTGTGGTATTCAAGTCGAGTGTATAAAGGAGGCAAGCTTATACAGCATAAGTTAAAAAAAAAAATCTGCCATTTAATTTATCCATCACCTAAAACAGTCTGTTTATTCTTCCTTAAATTTATTTAAGAAAGAATAGACAGACAGTCTATTCTTCCCAACCTATTTCTACATCAGATGGAAATTTATTCCAACAATCAGTTACTCTTTGCTGAAACCCAATTTTTGCACATCAATTTTTTTATTTTATGTCCCCTTAAATACACTGCAAGGAAGAAGAAAAAAGGACTAAGAATGCCATGAGCATTTAGTTTACTCAGTCTGTTTAAAGCCTTAAATCTTTCAATTAGATCTCACTACACGTGCATTGTTTCCAAACCCTGCAATCTGAACTGCATTTGTCCATGGTAGCATTAGTAGAGGCATATGATGCAAGAAAGCAAGCTTATGCAGCATCAGCCAAAAAAAAAAAAACCACTCCCATTTCACTCCACCATTCGTTCGAAATACCTGTCCAGCTGATCCTTAAATTTATTGAGGCTATCAACTTCCACAACAAGGGGTGGAAGTCTGTTCCACCAACCAACTACCCGGTGGCTAAAGGCAAATTTCCACACATCTATCCTACATCCGTATTTCCTCAATTTGAATTTATGCCCTCTCAGGTGATTCTGAGCAAGAGGAAGAATCCCATCAGCATTGAGCATGTTCAAACCATTTATACACCTCAATCAGATCACCTCGCAGGAGCCTAGTTTCCAGACACTAATTTGCAAAACTTAAGCCTTTCTTCGTAAGAGCAATAATTTGTTCCATTCACTAATCTTGTTGCCCTTCTCTGTACTCGTTCCAGCAGCTCTACATGCTTCTTGAAATGAGGCCTCCGGACCTGTATACAGTACTCAAGGTGTGGCCTGACCACTGCCTTATACAAGGGAATAATCACTTCCTTATCCCTGCTAGAAAAATTCTTGTATATTATTGACAAGACACCATGAGCTACTCTTGCAGCCCGTTTGCACTGTCAGAAAACTTCATATCTGCCTGCACAATTACTCCCAGGTCCTTTTTGTTCTCTATCACTGTCGGTGTAGTACCATAGAATTGATACTTCACTCTGGGGTTACTGCTTCCCATATGTAGTATGTTACATTTGTCAATGTTAAACTTCATTTGCCACCTCTCAGCACATCTGCTCAACCTTTCCACATCCTGTTGTAGCAGCATACTGTCAGTAGTATCCTTAACAACCCTGCCAACCTTTGTATCGTCTGCAAACTTGGACATTAAGCTTGATATACCATCATCAATATCATTTATAAATACAGAAAACAACAATGGACCCATCACTGAACCCTGAAGGACTCCACTAATAACATTAGTTCAAGATGAGCAGTGTCCATTGATTACCACTCTCTGTTTTCTCCCCCTCAACCATCCCTTTATCCACAGCAGCAATGTGCCTCCAATGCCACACTGCTCCAATATGTGCAGCAGTCTTCCATGTGCAACAGTATCAAAAGCCTTTCTAAGATCCAAATATATATTATCAAAGTTATTCCCTGCATCCAGTTCTTTTGTGACTGCATCACAGTATCGAATCAAGTTGGTCAGGCAAGACTTTCGCATAACAAAACCATGCTGTGTCCGAGCTATAACTGAAGTCTTGTCTAGATGATCCTGCAGTGTTGTTGTTATTGTTATTTAGTTTTTAAGAGCATTAGCAACTAAGGCCATATTGCTCCAGGGATTTGGGGTGGTCAGTCCCTGACCTTTCCGCATCCTCCGTATTTGGTGGTCACAGGTCGAACCCCAGTCTAATCAAGAATGAGGGTAGTCTGTGGTGCGGACGTACATTTTTCCCGCTCCTGGAACAGAGAAGTTTTTTCTGATTTATTTTCTGTTTTATTAGCTTAAATTGGCATATTTACTTATTTTCTAGAGTAGCTTTATATTCCTATTTACGATACTTAGTTTAAAGTAACTTAGATAGAGATTTTGTAGGTATTACTTAGTATCGGAAAGGGTATCAAATCCACGTGTTTACCGTTTGTAAATTGCCACCATTGTTACGCGATAATAGATAGCATAAGCTTAATATAGTATAGTATAGTACATAATATTGTCAATTAATCAGATAATTAATCTTGTTGAACTTCAATGTAAGTTAAATTGTACTTTTAATTATACATATAACGACTTGGGTTAAGTAACATAAATAATTAGTAAAAAATAAATAAATAATACTTAACTTGATAGGGAAATTATATAAAGGGATTTCATAGATAACACTCGATACTGAAACATACATATAGCGTTATAACTGTGTTTTAATTTTGTACTGAAATTGAAAATTTTATTAAAATTAAATCAAAATCATGACTCAGACCAGAGCAGCAAAGCAAAAGGCTCAAGCTAATGGGAGTGCTGTGGCTCATGGGACAACTGAAGGGGGCAGTTGCACTCTGAACAACAGCCTATTAAAATGAACTACTTGCTTGATGTTTGTGGAACAGTCGGGTACGGGACATGATACTGCCATGGGGGATGTCTTTGTGTGTGCGCGCGATGCAAGGAAATCAGGCGACAACTCAGCATTGTTATGGGCCTATATGAGAGCTTGAATGACAGGGTGGATGCCCTCTAAGGATTAAAAGTGAGGGGCCCATCAAGCTCTCAGGTGCCCACACCAATGCCAGACCTTGCACTTGGTCATCACGCAACACAGCGGCAGCCGCCAAGCCAGAATGCGCTGGTCCCAAAGGAACTAGTAGTTGTTAGTGACTATTGTCAGGGAAACGGGAAACATGCTTTGTAAAAAGGATAGGTGGAACAGGACCAGGGTATGTCTGCCAGGGGCAAAGGTTGATGATGTTGTAGAGCGGATTACATCTTTTAAGGGCACAAAAGGTGATATAGTTGTACACGTTGGCACTAATGATATTAAGAGTAGGAGACTGGCGGAATTACTTAACAAGTACAGGTCACTGTTGAAAAAAAGCCATGAATTACGGTTGAATTTGAAAGTGTCGGCAATTCTGCCCAGACACGACAGGAGGGAGTATATGACGAGAATCTTGTCGATCAATCCGACCCTGGAAAGATTGTGCAAGACTCAAGGGGTAGAAATTTTTTCAGCCTGGTCTGTACTTGTTAACAGAAGAGACTGCTTCTACAGGGATGGGATACACTTAAATAGAAAGGGTGCAAGAATGTTTGCTGATGCTATCGAGGCAGTGTTAGGTGGGTCGGAAAACTGCTAGATTGGAGGGATACAAGGACTAATAGATTAACAGTAGCCACTGGCAGAGGTGAAAGTGATTCTTGCACTGCTTCTATTGGAATGAGTCGCAGCCTGGAAAATAAGATGCAGGATATTTCAGAGACTGCTGAGAATCATTGGGGTACAATTAAACAAAATGGTTGTGTTAGGGTAGCTAAGAATAAGAACAGGTGCATGTATACTTGCGTGTACACCAATGCTAGGAGTTTAGTAAATAAATTTGATGAATTTGAGGTATTGCTCAAAACATCAAAGGCAGATATTGTGGGGATTTCAGAGACTTGGTGTCACACAGATATAAAGAATGCAGAACTGGAATTTGGGGAGTACAATGTCTACAGAAGGGATAGACAGGATAGGAAGGGAGGAGGGGTTAGGCTATTAGTTAAGAAATACATAAAATCCAAAGAAGTGAAGCCAGTCGACAGTGGGACCAACTGATGTTTTACCAACAGCAAATTCAAAATGGGAAGCATTCAAAGAACTTATCTTGGAAGCTACTAGGCTTTACATACCAACTAAGAAATATTGTTCAAGGTTTAGGCCTAAGTGGATGTCAGATGAACTAATGAGACATATGGCAGAGAAGAAAAATGCACGGGATACATACAAATTAACACGTGACACAGAAGCCTATGATAGATACAAGTTGATCTGTAACCAAGTTACAAGGGAGGTTAGGCAGGCGAAGGCAGATTACGAGAAATCTTTGGCAAGGGATGCAAAGAAAAACAGCAAAGAGTTCTTTACTTATGTAAACTCTAGAAGGAAAGGGATGAATCAGATTGGTCCACTTGATATCGATGGGTCAACTGTTGATGATCCTGCTCAGGTAGCTAACAATCTAAATGAATATTTTGCATCGACATTCACACATGAGGAGTTTTTCAGCGAGGGGAATACCAGAGGTGTATTCAACTCTGGCAGTAAGCTAGAGAATCTTGTAATAACTGAGAGTAAGAAAAATGCAGGAGAAATTGTTGAAGATAAATACAAGAAAGGCACCTGGGTGGATGGGATCTATCCAGTTATATTAAAGGAGGCAGCAAAGGAAATAAGCAAACCTTTAGGCATAATTATGAGAGCTTCCTTGGACTCAGGGGAAGTACCCATGGCCCGGAGATGTGCAAATGTGACCCCAATTCACAAAGGAGGATCAAAGGGTGACACAAGTAATTATAGACCTGTTAGTTTAACTTCTGTTCCCGGAAAATTAATGGAGGCACTGGTTAAAGAAGCACTGCAGGATCATCTAGACAAGACTTCAGTTATAGCTCAGAGACAGCATGGTTTTGTTAAGGGGAAGTCTTGCCTGACCAATTTGATTGGATACTATGATGCAGTCACAAAAGAACTGGATGCAGGGAATAACTTTGATATTATATACTTGTATCTTAAAAAGACTTCTGATACTGTTCCACATGGAAGACTGCTGCACAAATTGGAGCAGTGTGACATTGGAGGCAAATTGCTGGTATGGATAAAGGGGTGGTTGAGGGGGAGAAGACAGAGTGGTAATCAATGGACATTCCTCATCGTGGACTAACGATATTAGTGGAGTCCCTCAGTGTTCAGTATTGGGTCCATTATTGTTTTCTGTATTTATAAATGATATGGATGATGGTATATCAAGCTTAATGTCCAAGTTTGCAGACGATACGAAGGTTGGCAGTGTTGTCAAGGACACTACGGTACTGCAACAGGATCTGGAAAGGTTGAGCAGATGGGCTGAGAGGTGGCAAATGAAGTTTAACATTGACAAATGTAAAGTACTACATATGGAAAACAGCAACCCCACAGCAACATACGAAGGGTACTAGGAAAGTTTTGCAATACAGCTTTATTTATTTAATTTTTTCAAAGTAATTTCCTCTACATTCAATACACCTCTCCATCCTCCGAAACCAATCTTTAAACCAGTTCTGCCAAGTTTCACTAGGGAGTAAAGCACAATCGTTGTCCCAAGCCCGTAGAAGGTCCTCATCACTGGAAAACCGCCTCACTTTTAGCTTCATTTTCACATGCGGAAACAGTGCAAAGTCGCAGGGAGCAAGGTCTGGACTGTAGGGTGGGTGCTCGAGAAGTTTCAGTCCTGTCGTGGTCAAATATTCGGTGCAGGCTTTGGCGCGGTGAGCTGGAGCATTATCGTGATAGAGGTACCAGGTGTCCATTCTTGACTTTGGCCACAGGTTCTTCATAGATCCAATGACTTTAGGCAGGCATTGTTCAGTATACCACTTAGCTGTGACTGTCTTCTGCGTGTCCAAAACGACACGTTCCACAATTCCACTCGATTTGAAAAATACAGCTATCATTTTCTTCTTTACAGATCGGGATTTTCTGACAATTACGGGTGTGTCGTCATCATCAAAGACCCAAACTTTGTTTTGAGCCTTGGTCGGCAGATCGCAATAGTACAGCCAAGTCTCGTCACCTGTCACGATGTTGTTAGCATACCGAGATTGTCCCTTATCAAACTTTTTTTAACATCTCCCGGCACCAAGTCACATGTCGTGTCATCTGCTCTTCAGTCAGTTGATGCGGCACCCAGAGAGAACAAAGTTTCTTCACGAGCAAATGATCTTGCAGAATCGAACGAATTGCTGGTGCATTTAGGCCCAAAGTATCCTCTATCTGTTGGTAGGTCACTCGCCTGTTTTCGTCAAGCATTTTCCTCACAGCAGTAACCTTTTCCTCCATAACTGACGTTCGTGGCCTTCCCGGCCTCTCAGAATCCTCCAGAGTGAAATTTCCCCTTTGGAATTCTCTATACCACCTGAATATCGTTGTACGATGTGGACAATCATCATCTAGTGCAAGAGTCATTTCTTCTAAGCACTGGTCTATGGTTAAACCACGCACGAAATTATACCGCAAAACTGTCCTTATCTCATTTCGTGACCACGATGCCATCGCAAGCACTTTACACTCTTACTACTAATGAATAACTGAGCCCATCGACTTGGCGCGGCGGCTACTATGCACGTATGAACATGTCTCAACATGCAGCAACAAGCAGCTTCCTGTGATTCATTGTTGCATCATATTGCAAAACTTTCCTAGTACCCTTTGTATCAACTCTGCGGTACTACACTGACAGTTGTAGAGAATGAAAGAGACCTGGGGGTGGTTGTGCAGGCAGATATGAAGTTCTCTGAGCAGTGCAGACGGGCTGCAAGAGTAGCTCATGGAGTATTGTCAATGATATACAGGAATTTTTCCAGCAGGGATAAGGAGGTGATTATTCCCTTGTATAAGGCAATGGTCAGGCCACACCTAGAGTACTGTATACAGGTCTGGATGCCTCATTTCAAGAAGGATGTAGAGCTGCTGGAATGAGTACAGAGAAAGGCAACAAGATTAGTGAATGGAACAAAGGGGTGCTCTTATGAAGAAAGGCTTAAGTTTTGCAAATTACAGTGTCTGGAGACTAGGCACCAGCGAGGTGATCTGATAGAGGTGTATAAAGCCTTGAATGGTTTGAGCATGCTCAATGCTTATGGGATTCTTCCTCTTGTTCAGAATAATCACCTGAGAGGGCATAAATTCAAATTGAGGAAAGACAGACGTAGGATAGATGTGAGGAAATTTGCCTTTAGCCAGCGGGTGGTTGGTTGGTGGAACAGACTTCCATCCCTTGTCGTGGAAGTTGATAGCCTAAATAAGTTTAAGGCTCAGCTGGACAGGTATTTCGAACGAACAGAGGGGTGAAGTGGAAGTGGTTATTTTTTATTTATTTATTTTTTTTTTTGGCTGATGCTGCATAAGCTTGCTTTCTTGCATCAAATGCCTTTACTAATGCTAAAGAAGCGTCTGCTACGCACAGCTGCTCCTGCCCAACTGGGTACGGAGGCACCTGATCCTGGAGTGCTTCTTTAACCAGTGCCTCCATTAATTTTCTGGAACAGAAGTTAAAATCACAGGTCTGTAATTACCTGTGTCTCCACTCAATCTCAAAGGAGGATCAAAAGCTGACACAATTACTTGTGTCAGCCTTTGATCCTCCTTTGTGAATTGAGGTCACATTTGCACATCTCCAGTCTATGGTTACTTCCCCTGGTCCAAAGAAACTCTCATAATTATGGCTAAGGGTTTGCTTATTTCCTTCACTGCATCCTTAAGTATAACTGGATACATCCCATCCACTCCGGGTGCCTTTTTTATGTTTATCTTCAACAATTTCTCCTCCGCTTTCCTCTCAGTTATTATAAAATCATCTAGCTGACTGCCAACGTTTATTTCACATCTGGAATTCCCCTTCACGAATAATTCCTCATGATGCAATATAGATGCAAAATACTCGTTTAGTTTGTTAGCAACCTGAGCAGGATCATCAACAGTTGAACCATCAATATCCACTGGACCAATCTAATTCATCCCTTTCCTTCTAGAGTTTACATAAGTAAAGAACTCTTTTCTTTTATTTTTTTTTTTGCATCCTTTGCCAAGGATTTCTCATAATCTGCCTTTGTGACTTGGTTACAGACAAGCCTATATCTATCATAGGTTTCCACGTCACCCATTAATTTATATGTATCCCATGCATTTTTCTTCTCTGCCATATGTCTCATTAGTTCATCTGACATCCATTTAGGCCTCAAGCCTTGAACAATATTTCTTAGTTGGTATGTAAAGCCTAGTAGCTTCCAAGATAAATTTTTTGAATGCTTCCCATTTTGAATTTGTGTTGGTAACATCATCAGTTGGTCCCACTGTATAGAATTTAAATACTGTCTCAGACCATCGTAGTCGCCTTTACGAAAGCAAAAACCCTTCCCTTTACCCCTAATGGTAGTTACCTCCTTGAGTAAATCCCACTTCAGCACACTGTGATCACTGCCACCTAGTGGTTTCTTTATCTGGAGATTCTTAATACATGAAGAATCACTACTGATAATCAGATCAAGAGTATTACTCCCTCTAGTTGCCTGCCGAATATCTGGGAAATTAAAATCCCCCATTATAAGACTCTGATTTACTGGCCCACTCTATTTCCCTGTACAGTTTCTTATTATACTCATCAGAGTCATTAAGCCGATAGCACACACTCCTACTCTCAATTTTGATCTCTCAATGCTTATGTCACACCAAATTGTCACACCAAACTGCACTGTCCAGCGATGTTGACTGGCTTCACTTCCTTGGATTTTGTGTGTTTCTTAACTAATAGCATAACCCCTCCTCCCTTCCTATCCTTTCTGTACACAATATACTCCCCAAATTCCAGTTCTGCATTCCTTATATCTGTGTGACACCATGTCTCTGATATCCCAACAATATCTGCTTTTGATGTTTTGAGCAATACTTCAAATTCATCAAATTTATTTACCAAACTCCTAGCATTGGTGTACATGCAAGTATACATACACCTGTTCCTATCCTTAGCTACCCTAACACAGCCCATGGGTTTACTTGTATCGCAATGACTCCCAGATGTCTCTGAAATACCCTGTATCTTGTTTTTCAGGATGCTGCTCATTCCAATAGAAGCAGTGCAAGAATCACTTTCACTTCTTCCAGTGGCTACTTTTAATCTATTAGTCCTTGTATCTCCCCAAGCTAGCAGTTTTCCGACCCACCTAACACTGCCTCGATAGCATCAGCAAATATTCTTGCACTCTTTCTATTTAAGTGTATCCCATCCCTGTAGAAGCAGTCTCTCCTGTTAACAAGTACAGACCAGGCTGAAAAAAAGTCTACCCCTTGAGCCTTGCACAATCTTTCCAGCGCCAAATTGATCGACAAGGCTCTCATCATATACTCCCTCCTATCATGTCTGGGCAGAATTGCAGACACTTTCAAATTCAAGGTAGAATTACTTAAAGCCACGCGTTACAGTTGAATTTGAGAGTGTATAGACAAGATAGGAGGGAGAACATGTGAGCCTTCTCAATCAATTCAGCCCTGAAGAGACTGTGCAAGGCTCATGGTTTACAATTTTTCTCAGCCTGATCTATGCTTATTAACAGGAAAGTTTTATTCTACAGGAATGGGAAACATTTAAATAGAAAGGGTGCAAGAAACGTTCCTAGAAGTCCCGAAATGCATACAAAGTTCTTAAAGTCCGGAAATAAATTTATGGTTCAGTGAATACAATAAAATCTGTAAATAGGGTAATGCGACAAGTGGAATACCAATGCATTATTGTATAGCCCCCCCCATCGCCAGAAGTACAAGGTCATAAACCGCCGCTAGTCCAATGCAGGTGGTCATAAAGCTAAGTCGTCCTTTTCATTTTCGTCTATTCCAAGAATTGGGTTTTTTTTTGACTACCCGAGCAATTAAGAATGTTTGCATAGTTACCAAAATTTGTTTGGTATAGCTGTGTAGTATGCTCTTTATAACAGTGAGTGATTGTATGGGAATACATGTAATTAAAATCATCCTGGCATTTTTGCTCGTTACAGCCCTGATCTCGTTATAACCAAGTTCGACTGTATATACACACACACAGTCAAAAGTTTGTTTCTCCCTCTGCTGGCCTTTTGCCTCATCTGTTTAATTGCTCACTTCCATGTCACACGGACACAGTTCCTGTTTACTAATTCAACCCCCCCCCACATGGGGGTTACTTCAACTGACATATAGACATTGCACATGAACACTCAGCTCTCTCCTTCGGTCATCATTGACTTTCAACATCTTCCAGTCCACACAGACAGTAAGTTTTCTTAGATTTCTTATTTCATTCTTTTTTTTCCACAGGATTCTATCGGCATGAACTTATTTATTATTTATTTTTTTTTTAAAGTTTATTTATTCTTTTATTCTTCCTTTTGGTCTCTGTCGGGTCAGCTATGATGTATACATATACCTTTTACATGTACATCATAACAGAAATAGAGACCTGGCTTATTGCAGTGGCTCCTATGATTTTCGCTGCCGACCCCCAGACGAAGTAGTTAAAGTCTTAGGACTCACAACTTTAGGTACTTACAATAATTATGCTTATATTATAACTGCATTTTATTTCAGGTAATTTGTTTTTTAGCATACAGGTTCTCTCAATTCTCCCATGGTTATTACACCTGATAGTTCAACTCCCTTACCAAATACACTGATAATCACCTTTTTATATATATATATATATATATATATATATATATATATATATATATAACCATACAAATAAATTAGAATGAGAGTTAAAATAAAATAATGCCAGCAGTATGGCAAGACAAGAGCGAAAATAGTCGAAATTACAATTAATAGGGAGGGAAGAGAGGGGTAACAAGAATAAAAATATTGCAGCACAAACTCTCTAAAATAATTTAGAAAATCTAAATGCAAGAATAATAATTCACTGAATGTTGAAAGCCAATTAAATAGAAATTTAACGACGCCCCCTCTTACGGGCACCAGGTCCAAATTTATGTGAAATAACACCAACAAAGATGTACTGCAATAATTAAACACCAACCAGGAATTAAAAATTTTACTATAAAAATAAAATATACAGAATATAATGAAATACTGTGATACACTATCGGAAGACTAAAATATTACAATAAAATAAAACGTTAAAAATATAGTTAGCAATAAAATTATCTAAAATAAACTGGATTAAAAGCGATAAAACCTGACACTTTCAGAGACTGCTGTCTCCTTCTTCAACAGTGTACTATTAGTGCAATGACACATCCTTAAGTAGCAGGCCCATGGCACTCATGCACGTGGTCCAGTTATGTACAAGCAGGTCCATGGCACGGCCATAGGTTCCCCCATTAGTGCCATTGTGGCCAATATGGCACTATGGGGGAAAAAGGGGAAGGCAGATGAGGTGCTCAATTTACTTAACAGCTTCTCCCCATTTATACAATTCACCTCTGAGGTGGAAAAAGCTGGGTCCCTCCCGTTTCTGGATGTCCTGGTTAGCAGAGATGGGTCTAGAATAAAGACAACGATTTATAGAAAGCCTATGTGCCATGGCCAGTATGTTCATTACAGCTCGGCACAGGCTTATCATCATAAGAATAGTGTAGCCAGGGCTTTGTTGAACAGGGTGGGGACCCACTGTAGTACCCCCGAGGATAAGGAAATGGAAATTTGCAGTCACGGCAGACCTCAGGAAGTGTGGGTACCCCCAGAGGGTCTTGGACAAATATATTTATAGGGAAATATATTTATAGGGTAGAGTCCAATTGTAGGGAGTCGCCTGCCCCTGTGGCTACCGCATACATTCCTTACTATCCAGGCCTTTAAGAACACACTGTACAGGCACAGCGGGAGTGTCAGACCCGCTGTGTGCAACATCCGGGACGGAGATTGCACACGGTGGTGTCTCAAGTTAAAGATCCCGTAGCCCAGGACTATAATAGTAGTGTGGTCTATGAGATTAAGTGCTCGGATTGTGAGGAGTGTTATGTGGGGGAGACGGGGGCAATGTTTAAAAGACCGTCTGGGGGAGCACATGACTGCTATTAAGACTGCTAATTATGCGAGGTCTACTGTGGCAGAGCATTTCTGGAAGAAGCAGCATCGGATCTCCCCTGAAGACGCGGTCATTACAGCCCGTGCCCATGGATTTTGGGAACGCAAGTGGCTCGAGAGCTTGCGAATCGGTTCATCCAGTCGTAATACTATCAACAGGGAGATACGTTTACACCCCCTGTTTGAGGCGGTTATCCTCAGACGGGATGACCGGTTCTGTTTGACACGCTCCCGAGCCACTTCCGTTTCCGATGCGTGCGTGGGGAATGCCGACCATGTGTCTGATGGACCACGTGCATGAGTGCCATGGGCCTGATACTTAAGGATGTGTCATTGCACTAATAGTACACTGTTGAAGAAGGAGACAGCAGCCTCCGAAAGCTTCAGATTTTATCGCTTTTAATCCAGTTTATTTTAGATAATTTTATTGCTAACTATATTTTTATCGTAGTTTATTTTATCGTAATATTTTAGTCTTCCGATAGTGTATCACAGTATTTCATTATATTCTGTATATTTTATTTTTATAGTAAAATTTTTAATTCCTGGTTGGTGTTGGTCTTTAATTATTGCAGTATAGAATTTCCCAGCCCCATAGACCTGTTTGAAGAAACAGAGATGTAAACCACTAGGTTTGCAGAGATGCAAGACCACAAGGCCAATAATAGTCAGGGAATCGCTGCATTTCGATTGCTAGACAAATCACCGCAAAGGAGAATCGATCAAAAGATCAGTACGCCACCCAATCCCCAGATCGAACCGCCAATGCAGGGAACTTGAACAGCGGTGGTGCTGATGCAGCAAAAATTAAAAATAGAACAGATACAGCACTCCAGTGCAGAGCCACACTACTGACAAAAGTTATCTTAACCAGATTATATACACAAATAATGAACTATGGATGGCAGCACAGGTGCAGCGTTAGCAATTCGCCACTACTGTCACGTGATATAATTATACATATATTTGAATAATGTTTAAAGTAGTTGGTAACGGAATCTTTCATAATAAAAATAAAAAGGTGCAGCATACATCAGAGGCAGCAAAAAGCATATTCCTCTACATGATCCTTGAAATATAACCATAGTTCATTATTCGTCTATATAATCTGGTTAAGATTACTTTTGTCAATAGTGTGGCTTTGCACTGGAGTGCTTGTATCTGCTCTATTTTTAATTTTTGCTGCATCAGGACCACTGCTGTTCAAGTCCCCCGCATTGGCGGTTCGATCTGGGGATTGGGTGGTGGACTGATCTTTCGATCAATTCTCCTTTGTGACGAATTGTCTAGCAATCGAAATGCAACGATTCCATGACCATTATTGGGGGGATACAAGGACTAATAGATTAACAGTAGCCACTGGCAGAGGTGAAAGTGATTCTTGCACTGCTTCTATTGGAATGAGCCGCAGCCTGGAAAATAAGATGCAGGATATTTCAGAGACTGCTGGGAATCATTGGGGTACAAGTAAACACATGGGTTGTGTTAGGGTAGCTAAGAAAAAGAACAGGTGCATGTATACTTGTGTGTACACCAATGCTAGGAGTTTAGTAAATAAATTTGATGAATTTGAGGTATTGCTCAAAACATCAAAGGCAGATATTGTGGGGATTTCAGAGACGTGGTGTCACACAGATATAAGAAATGCAGAACTGGAATTTGGGGAGTACAATGTCTACAGAAAGGATAGACAGGATAGGAAGGGAGGAGGGGTTATGCTATTAGTTAAAAAACACATAAAATCCAAGGAAGTGAAGCCAGTCGACATCGCTGGACAGTGCAGTGTCGAGTCAGTTTGGTGTGACATAAGCATTGGGAGATCAAAATTGAGAGTAGGAGTGTGCTATAGGCCTAATGACTCTGATGAGTATAATAAGAAACTGTTCGGAGAAATAGAGTGGGCCAGTAAATCAGAGAGTCTTATAATGGGGGATTTTAATTTCCCAGATATTGACTGGAATTTGGGGGCTGGTCACTCACACAGTAGCAAGGCTTTTGTGGATTTATTGGATGATTGTTTTCTACATCAGCATGTTCGGGAGGCAACTAGAGGGAGTAATACTCTTGATTTGATTATCAGTAGTGATTCTTCATGCATTAAGAATCTGCAGATAAATGAACCACTTGGTGGCAGTGATCACAGTGTGCTGAAGTGGGAGTTACTCAAAGAGGTAACTACCATTAGGGGTAAAGGGAAGGGGTATTGCTTTCGTAAAGGCGACTACAATGGACTGAGACAGTATTTAAATTCTATACAGTGGGATCAACTGATGATTATT